>NW_009929481.1:5890-19039 GCF_000696875.1 Nestor notabilis
TGGGGCAGCCACAGCTTCTCTGGGCAACCTGTGCCAGTGTCTCACCACCGTCACAGGGAAGAACTTCTTCCTAATGTCTAATCTAAATCTCCCCTCTGTCAGTTTAAAGCCATTCTCCTTTGTCCTGTCACTAGAGGCCCTTGTCAAAAGCCCCTCTCCAGCTTTCTTGTTGGCCCCTACAGGCACTGGAAGCTGCTCTAAGTTCCCCATGGAGCCTTCTCTTCTCTGAACAAGCCCAGCTCTCTCTCTAGCCTGTCTCCATAGGAGTCTATTTGTTTAAAAACAAAACAAAACAAAAAACAAACAAACAAACAAAACCAAAACAGCTTTCAAACCATGTAAAGAAAGCAAGAGACAACACAGACCTACACTCTGCTGTGAGCAGAGCTTTCTGTGTGTTCTGTGTTCCCATATGGATCCACACGCATCTGACCCTTACAATCAGCAGTGGGAGGGTAAGCAGCTTGGGTGTTCCCCTCACTCAGGGAGAAACCTGTGCTTGCCAGCATGCATAACTTTGGGGTTTACCTAACAGAGACAAAGAAGACTTAATTAGTGTCTGCATGGGCTCGGGGGTTGTTGTTCACGGATAAGAAGAAAATGTGATGGAGTTTTTCCTGAGCCTCTTAATCTATAATGACTGAGCTCTGTGTGGAGCAGCAGGCTCAATAAGACATTGAAAACTAATCAGCCAGTCACCATTAACACCATTAATCAAGCCCAGTGGGGAACACAGAGATGAGGATCCTTCCACCAGTGAAGCATGCATGCCTCAGGGATGGCTCTTCAGCAGCGGCCTATGTCTATAAAGATACTTCTTACTGAATCAACCAGGTTGGAAAAGACCTTTAAGATCAAGTCCAACCATTACCCCAGGACTGTCAAGTCCACCACTAAACCATGTCTCTAGGGGCCTCACCTACATGGTTTTTGAACACTTCCAGGGATGGCGTTTCCACCATTTCTCTGGGCAGCCTGTTCCAATTCTTCAACCGTAACATGGAACCACCTACCCTAGTGCAAAGACCATCCATCAGTCCTACCTTGCATCTTGACTGTCACCACTCATACCTTTTCCTCAGGGTGACTGTTCTTACCAAGCTTGGGCTGTCCCTGGGATGGCATGGCGTGATGGCTCACTGCACCCAGCCCGCCAGGATGCTCCTTAAATTCAGGGCTGCATTTTATTTCTGGATGTTGCAAAGTGCCTCACAATTGCAGAGGGAAAATGTAGTTCCAGCAAGGAGTGGCCTGCAGTTGTTCTTTTTGTTATCATGTTGTTTCTAGAGCTCGCAAATAGGAGACAAGAAACCTAGCACAGTCTATTTAAAACCCCTTTACCTCCTACCTGAGGCTGGCAGCTGCCTCTGAAATCTTTCCTTTTCTGCAAAGTTCGTGTTTAATTATGAATTGTTATTTATACTTGCTGCTTCCATGGTGCCTTTGGTACTGAATACCACACATGTTAATGAGTAGCTGTGCAAAGACACTCTGCTCAGTTTTTCCCTCATCTAAAAATATGACCTGATAGGACCAGTTTGCCTGTTGCTGCCATTCCATGTCTCATGCTCTCCTTCAGCTGCCACAATCCCAGCAGAACTCATCCACTCTTTTAGGGACATCCTTTGCTTCTGACCACAGATGACGGACCTCCTCTGGCTGCCTTATCTGCCTCCTGTGCTGAGCTCCAGTTACCTGCATACTTGAAACATTTCATACCATTTATCTTCACCTTTTGGCTCTTATTTCTCACTTGCTTCAGTCTTCCTTATCCTTATTTATACACATTCCAGTACAGATTGGTTTCCTGAATCAAGCTGAGACATTAAGTGGAGGTGCATGCCTCTGCCTAGCAGATCCCCCAACAATTATGCCTGAATTGGCTGTCCAATTTCAACCAGGGTCTGCAGAGGTATTATTCTCAAGGAATATTCTTAAATTATAATTATTAAATTCCATGTTTCATAAAAAAATAGTTCCCTGAGCAATGGCAGTAACAGAAATCATTGCTCTCTTTAAGGAATGGCTGCAGTGTGTGCTGAGCTGCTTGGCTGTAACACTCAAAGAGGAAAGAGCTTCTACACAGGGAAGCTGTATCTGAAGTTTTGACTACTCAGAGCATTTGTGTTCCAGCACATCAGCCTTACACTTCTGTCTGCACTACCATCCTGTACTCAGCCTTTCTGTTTAGCTGTCTGTAGTTCCAGGTATGAGACTAGGATACAGTTGCACTCATCTCTACACAACACCTGCAACTATATTTAGAAATAATAAAAGTTTTTGTCTTTAAATTTTTCAAAATGGGTGTTTTTCTAATGGTTCCAACTCTTGGATTCGTGATTACTTATTTTAAGCTAACACCAGGTTTGCTGCCACCTAAGACCCAGAGGATCAACCCTCCAAATGTTAATAGGTTTAGTAATTTTTAATGTCTCATTACTTCTAAGCCCAGTGTTATTCCTAGAAGAGAGAATGAACTGTAACTTCTGATTTTTAAATCATTCAGGAGTGACAGAAGTGTTTATAACCACTATCAGAATTAAAAGCTTTCCTAGAAAAGTAACCGCTCACACAAACACTTCTGAAATTGAGATTAAAACAAGGAGCAACTCTTTCAAGTTACACAGTAGGCAATTCCTGATATTTTTTCCCTTTGTCTTAAATCAGAACACAAGAGGCAACCCTCCTCAGCTATAGAAACAGCCATCAGCACAGCACAGACACAAGAGAAGGAGAAGCAGCAACAAAACGTAACTCTGCTACAACAGCCCTGCAAGGAAAGAGCTGAAGGAGTTAGGGCTGCTGGTTTATCCTCAGAGCACCCATGTTACACAATGTCACAGGGCACCCAAGTGACATAAGGGGAGCTGGGTAGCTTCACCTCTGGCTATCCTCATCCCGCAGGCTCCAGGCAAGCTCTCAGCAGCTGATAAGCGGGAATGGATTTTCCTTGTGAATGAAAACTCTGACTTCACAACAGTCACCCATCTCTTAGCAAACAGCAAGCCTTCTCTTCCTGCCTTCTTGGTGGTGTTAAGGAGAGGGCTCCCCCGGGAAGGGTTGCAGAAGAGGAGATTGACTTCACTCACCCCAGGCATGCACCTTGCTCTCACCAGTGGGCATGCTGCTTTGCAAGTCCTCCTTCTCCACCTCAAGTGAAAAGACTGGATTGTTTATGTATTGCTTATTTTGTTACCTCCTGTGGCTGGTCCAGAAATAACCATAATCCACATAGCTGTCAGGCTCTCAGAAGCTCCTTTAGCTGAAGTGGAAATGCCCTGTGCGTCAGAGCACAGAGGGCCAGATCCTCTCCTGAATAGAGCACACGTGGGTCTTAGCTGACAGGTTTGTCAGTCTGTCCTCACGGGGCCCCCCAAGCCACAGAGAGAGCCAGGACCAGCTGGGAAAAGTCTCTCAGTTCCTGGGTAAAATCTCCAGCCTGCCACTTAAGACATTCACCTGGGCAAGAACCAGGTTCAAGTCCACAGTCTAATAAAGCTGCTCCATGGGCAACTCGAAGCACAACAGGCTCCACCTGTGAAAACCCCTGGAAGGACTATTTCATCCTAATGCAGAGCAAGACAGGTTTTGAAATCCCAATAATGCTTGTTGAACACATGAATCTTGGGATGGAATTAGTATTCTTCCCAGAATTCTGCAATAAGATCCAAGTCTCACATAGAAACAATAATATCCACATATTGGATTCAGACGGGTCAGTAATGCTCAGAGATAAAAACCAGACAACCCAAAACTGCTGCTTCTTCATTGCTTGAAGACAAATTAAATGGCTAAGAAATGACAGAGCTTTCTTGAGATGGCCAACTTTTGATGGATACATCTCATCCTCAAGCACCCATTCCTTTCAGTCTCATGGCTCCTATGTGGTCATGCCGAGCACATGGTATTTCAGGGCAAAGAACCAGAGAGGCTGAGAAGTCACTTGGAATTAATTCAGACTCACAGCTTTGCTTTGAGGAGGGCTCTTCACGTAATGCAGCTCTGACTTAGACAATGAACACTGACTGTCAGGTCCACCCAGAAAAAGTCTGGAGAAAGGAGACTGCATTTTGACAGCATAATACTGTCTATTCCTACTTGACAGTGGTTTTCTGGCTCTCCATTTTCTCTGAGATTGGATGGGGTTTTATTTGATCTGGCCTCAATTCCACAATCTGGCTGTGCTGTGTTTGCACAGACCCACACACGCAAGCTGCTTCAGCGCTGTACCTGTTTGCAAGCAGAGGTCTGAAAGAGGTCTGACTATTCGCATTCATTTGGCTTCCTCACTTCATTTGGTATTGGCTAAGGGATCTTTGAGAAAATGAACTCTCTCTTTGTCTGTGAGAAAGACATAATCCTCTTTTTGCCCTGAAAGATTACTGGGCACTTAGAAAGGCACTCACATGCACATTTTTGGTTTGTGCCAGCTGCACTTGGGTCCACAATACAGAGGGTTCACTTTGGTCTTTAGGTATGACAATGGGCATTCCACTGCACCCAGACCTGGACCCCAGAGACTTCAACCCTTTTAAAGACACCCTAAACTGTGGGCCTACCCCTGCTTTGTATGAGTAGTTCAGTGTGTGAACTGAGCGTGCAGACCAGCAGCTGGGCATGCGGCCCTGAAGCCCAGAGTCTTTCCTTGTACAGTGAGCCTGTGGTCAGCATGCATGGTTCCCTGCCAAAAAGACCTGGACCCTAACTGTAAGGAAGAACCCGTGGGGCTGAGAAATTAGCTTTTATCCCTACTTAATTCCTGGCTTTTTGTAATAGAAGTTCACAGTTACACTCAATTATCGCTTACTGTTTGTGCCACGGTACCACCCAGAGAGCCTGTTCAGGCACTGGAGCCTACCCTTCCTTGGCTGTACACACTGATAAATAACAAGAGGACATTCCTGAGCACTCTGCCTGCTCAGGGGAGATCTCACCTTCTCAGGAGGTGGTAACTGAGAGGTTCCAACTGTCTTGGTGTCCCGAGTTCAGCACGATAGTGCGGTGCAATCCCTACACCCCAAACTCTACTTGTAAGTGAAATGCTTTCCTGCACCTTGTAGTCAGAAAGTTTACCCCGCTTAGAAAACAGGTCTACCTACTTACTGTGTCAAAACCTCAGAGAAATGTAATTTTCATTCTATTCCACCCCACAACTAACAGGACTATCTATAGACCTGCTCTTGACCATTATTGAAAATGTGTTTGATTTTTTTCAGAGATGCTGTGGGATTTGCTTGGGGAATCAAAGCATCACCCCTCTTCATGGACTGTTCAGCACTGGGAGGCCACAAGGAACAGACTTTCAGACCTGGTCATAAAAGATGGGGATAGACTCTGAGGTGCAGAAGTGCTCAGATCTGTTACTTAGAGGTACCCGAAATGAAGACAATGTACTGCAGAGCTCATGCAAGCAGAAGGATCATTAACACATCTGTCCCTTTAAGGACCTTGACTACCACACACAGGTAAAACACTCATGTTATCTTTAGAGGTTCCAGGACATCCCAGTCCTGGATCACGCTGATCAAAAGTTATTCTGTATAAATTACAACATTTAACTTTCATGACGCAAAACACAGTGCAAGCCAGCTTGAAAGACAAGTGTAAATAAAACCCAAAATAACTACAGATCTTATAAAGAAAGGCAGCCATAAGAAGGAAGCAAAAGACATACTAATATAAAATAAGGACTGGTTTCCATTTTAGGATTAGAGGATTAAAATGATTCCATGGGAAAAGACTACAAGCCCTCCATGCTGAAAAAATAGTGATGTTTTTAGAGAGAGATATCTGATAAGCAGAAGGTATTCTCCCCAGAATTACTCTTTTTACACTCACCCTTCTCAACAGTGACATTATCCAGATAGAAAGGTGTCATCCTAGGAAGGGGTCGACTGTCAGGCAAGGCATGTACCACCTGGGACCTGATCAGGGGGTGCAGATTGAAAGGCAAAACAAGCCCTCACCAGGAGCCTTTCCCAGCAGCAAGCAGGAGCTGGGGCCAGACTTCACCTGCTGGTGCACTGGTTTGCCTGAGCACTTCCTAATATGTTAAAGACAAACCAAACTAAGCCAGTTCAGACCCACAATTTAAATGGTTTAAAGCTAAAAATTAAGGGAGTGCTTACACAAACTGTTCCAGTGGATGAGATCTCTGGCACTGATGAACAAGCAAGGGCATTAATCATTTCCACCAGCACAGCTGGGTCTCTCTTCCTGGTTTGCCCACATACTTTAAGGAATTAAGTCCTGAAATGTTACCTTAGCAGCTCTCCTTTGAAAATATGGATGTTACTGACATGCTGGAACAGTAGCTCAGCTGTTAGCTGAAATACTCACCCAAGTGGCAGGTACTGAGTGAAAATCTGAGCTTCTACTCAGAAGGGGCAGAAGAATGCCTCATGTTCACATTTGCCAAAGGTGTGGGGGACATTCACCATCTGACTTAAATGTGCAGCCGAGCTGTCTCTCTGCTCTCTCACCTGATTATTTCACAGTATTTCCTGGTATGTCAGACTTGAACTGCAGTAACTTGAGGGGTGGAGTGTACAGTCTTAAAGCTCCTTCATGGGTGTAGTAATGCCTAATCCCCAGAAGATGAGCTACTCCTTAGGAGCTGCTTCTCCATCCCACTTACCCACCTCTTCCTGGACAAATTCCTGAATCCCTTACTCAACACAGCATCCATTTACTTCCTCAAGACTTCATCAGAGTTGCTCAAATGAGAAATGCGTATAGATTGAGTAAGGAGATAAGGAGTTGGTCAGCTGCTTTAGAAAACACAATCTCTGCAGCATCATTTTGCACAGAGTTCAAAGACCTGTAGCTCTCAGGGACTGTAGCATACAAAAGCAAGGAGGAAAATGAGGTTACTATAGCTTTGCAATCTGGCTGATCACCTCCTTGCATTTGTATTTTTAAGGAGTGCCATGAGTTTCCTGCGGTTACTGTCCCCCTGAAGCAGTGATATCACAGATTTTTATAACTCCAGCCATAAACACAGCTATAAATCGGTTTGGGCAGTGAAAGCCATGGACCTGAAGCTGTCCGAGTTACAACAGTATTCCAAGCAAAGGCTCTGCCCTCTGAACACTTTGTGACTCCTCGTGCCCAAGGCAAGGTGCAGAAATGCTGGCTGCTAAGCTAATAAATAAATATCTGCTTGTCACTCGAATAATTTTTATCATCTGCCAGTCTGGCAGAGATGAGAGCTATTCAACAGTTTCCAACAGGATGGGTCCCTCTGACCTGGTGCTATGCTTCAGTGTGAGGGTGGAAAAAACAAGTAGGCTTCAGTCTCATGGTTAGCACTGAAAGGAGATGGATGAAAAACTTACACTGGAGCCACAAAACCCTTCCCAGTGGCCAGCAGGTGGGTCTCTGCTGTCTCTCAGACATTGCCTGTCTTTGCACAGCACAGATAAGTGACGTTTTAACTCATCTCTCCCTGCATGATGAAGTCTCATACAGCCTTAGAAATGGGATTGATAACATCATCACCGAATCATGAACAACTGCTAAAAGTAAGGAAGTCATGAACATTTTTTTTTAAGCATAGGACTGGAGAAAGCAAAAATTTCAGGCCTCTGCCTTTCTCCTGCTCAGAAGATACTACAAGCATCTTTCTTGTACACAGCCCTGTGTGGGAGCTCTTTTATGTGCCCTGTCAGCAGCATAACTCTTCCCCATCACCTTGTCTACTGTGATTTGGTCTGACGATCCTGAGCCCAGACCCAAATCACTCCTTTGGTTCAAAGCAAGATCTGAAGTTGGGACTTAAGATGTTCACATGTGCTGCAGGGTTGGGTTAGCATCTGTGGAGCCTGGAGGAAGCTCACATACTCAGCTGGAGGAGGTCAGGATCTTCCCCAGTGATGGTGCCTTTGAGTACCAATGGGGCGAAGCACCTCCAGGAACAGTTAAGAGAAATTACACCACGGATCAGCATTTGGCTTTGATTTTCAGGGAAATGCCCAATTCCTGTTGGGTTCCCAGAACATGAAGGTGCTACTCTGTAGATAAAGAACCTTTCACAGCATTTGGGAAACCCAGAAAACCCCACTTAGCCTAAATGCCTATCAGCTTTTAATGGGACTTTCCTCACGGGCCGCTTAAGATGTCTTAAGAAGTCTTTATGGAGCCAGTCCCAAACACAAATTGTCATTTGAGTCAGAAGTGCTAAACTCTTTCACAGCACAAACAGCAAACCTAAATCCTATTAAGCAGCCATCAGTGTCAATATTTATTCCTCACAAATCAAAGACAAGTAGCCTAATCAATGGAGTCAGGCTGAGCCTGGCAAGATGGAAGAGGAAGGGGATAGCCTTGGGGAAAGGACATGACATTAATCAACATCACCCCTGCGAAACCCTTGACAGAAACAAGGTAGAAAAGTTATTAGCCACTTAGAAACTAAGCTCCTTTTTTGCTTCACACAGTGACAGCCCACAGTTTCCAGCCTAAAGATCTGGCATCCTTCAAACAAAGCCACAGGGCCCCATACAATCTTTTCCTTTCAATCTGCCCCTCAACACACATCTCTCTCTGGTCTAAAGGGGCTTTGCTGGCCTAAGGGCTCTCTTCACCAGTGCAGAGCTGCACTGTCCTGGGGTCCACACTGCAGCGCAGTAAGCACTCAAAACTAGCACAGAGGAAGAGAGCTCCCAGGCAGAAGATGTCAAACAAATAAACTGATAGTTTCACAAGGCAAACTCCTCGGCTGCAACACCCACTTCAAATATCACAGTTTCTCCTTTTCCTTATGGATCATTCTTGCCTTTGGGCAGAGGTATATACCATCTCCTGGAATGTGCAGCTGCACTCAAACCAGGGATGGAAACCAGCCCAACTTAACTGTTTCCCTCGGTGTAACAGTGATGGTGCCAGGTCTTCCGACTGATGGAGCTCAGTGAGGATATTTGCATTTATATTTGCTCCTCACTTGAGATACAGGCAAAATTTGGAATTTGTTAATATGCTGCTGCTAAACCTCATTTTAGCCCTGCATTTTCTTGTTTCTCTTTAATGCTTGCTACCCTATTCCTTACCCACTGCACCTGGGATCTAACAATCTGTCTGGAACAGTCAGGACTAATACATAACCTTAACAGACAAATTGTTGGGAAATCCACTTAAAAAGTACTTGTGAGCTGCGCAACAAGATGGTTTCCTTCTCCCTGCCTAGGTGGGAAAACACAATATTAAGACAAATATACTTCAGGCTCGATCTTTGCACCAGGGCTGTAGCTTAGTTTTTAGAGCTATGCCTTGCAGCACAAATTTGCTCCCATCTATCCAGGGAAACTCCAGCTGCTGTAGCATAATGAGGATGGGGGGCCCAGTCCCCACTGTAGCTGTACTGTGCACTGGCCATCAGTACTTTACTTAAATTAGTCTGAAATGGAGTCTTTCTCCAGCCTGGAGCCTCTTTGTAACTGTAAAAGAATCTGTGCCCTCTGCAACACACGAGACAGGATCAGGTCACTGCTGGAGAGCACTTGGCCTGGCTATTTTTACTGTCTGCCTGAATACTTTTCTTCTAGGCCATTTTAAGTTGCTGAAAGAATAGTAAAGATGAGATTTTTTTTTAAAAGACAGATACATTGATAATCCATAGGAACTGTGTCCTTTTAACATTTGGACATTTCTCAAATCTTTGCCCTTGTTGCCAGGATGCTGAAGGCATTCTGAAGTCCCAACATGATGAAATCTAACCAGCGTGAAGTGGGGTGGTTTCATTTTCATCAGATTCCTCTTTCATAGGCACAGATTTACCCTTCTGATCCTTCTCCCTACCATCAGAACTAAGCCAATACAACAGTCACTGGTACACCAAAAATACCCAATCCTCTTCCATCAAGAACAACAACTCAGGATTGGAATTCCCTCTCTTTCTTCAAACCCAAAAGACAGTGCCACTAATTCAAGCACTGGTACAACTAGAATGTAAAGGATTAGGGAAGTGACTCTCATCTGAACACAGGCAAGCATGCACCACATTACGAATAGCCAAGCTCTTCACCAAAGTTAAACTTAGTAACAACCCCCTTAAGTCATCACTTTCAAACACATGCAGCGCCTTTTCTTATGTGTCTCTTCTTTCCACTTGGGTATCACAAAGGAGTGAATTGTCTATTTTCAACACAGCACTTGCCAAGAAAAGGGAAATGCTTGTGAAGATGAGCGTGCAAATGGACAGTTCGCATCTTTATCAGTTTCCTCCATAGGATGGATGACCCTTGGGAACATCCCTGTGCATCCACAAGAGAGAGGCAGCTGAGTGACAGAAGGGTGACCTACTTTCTGCTTGATTGTCACTGTCAAGATGAGGGATGGTGTCATCCCAGCAGCTGTTGGGCAGTGGGAAGCTGTGAAATCCTGCTTTTGGAATGTCTAAAACTTGTACAAGAATTAGGGAAACACTGTCATTGCCTCTGCCCTGGTTTACAGGAGTTAAGCCAGGCTCTAAGTATTGTTTATACAGGGCAACAGGCTTTATCCCTGCTGTGCAGCTTGCCCCTATGCCCGGTGATATAAAGGTAGTCTTTGTGCGGTGAGACTCAAGACTCCCAACTGCACTCTTGCAGGAATCCAGAGCATAAACAACCTTCCAATTGGGGATATTCCTGAATAAGCATTTGTAAAGGGCACTTAGCACGTAACTTCAACTGTCTGATCTGTCACAGACTTGGGGCTAGGTCTGCAGCTAGCAAAATTCAGCTTTGTTTCATTTCCATGTTGTCAACAGGTTTTTCCTTCGCAGTGACTCGAGCATATGATACACTGGGTAGTGTGGCTACAGTGAGCTTGATGCTGCTGCCCATAAGCTGATCACTGCTCCCACATCCATTAAAGTCAGACTGCCACTGTGAGCACCAAGAATTCATTGCATTAGTTCTGTTAAAACCCATGCCAAGAGTCAAGTCAGCCTACCCCAGGTTTAAAACTGAGTGCGTGTTGTTGAATTGGAACCCTCAGAAGAGGGGTTCAGCCTTCACCCCTTCTCCTACACCTGTAACACCATTCCAGAAACAGAGGTACTGCTGTACCTGGATATCTAAAGGCCAGAGAGTGAGCCATGGTTACCAAATACCTAGGGCTGGCCATGAGAACTCTTTGCCTAAAGAAACATTAGCCAAGCTAGAAATTATGGTGAGGATCATGCAGGGCTAGGGAAGAGTGGCATTATAAAATCATAGAACAGTTTGGGTTGGAAGAGACCTTAAAGCTCATCCAGTTCCAACCCCCTGCCATGGGCAGGGACACCTTCCACAAGACCAGGTTGCTCCAAGCCCCGTCCGACCTGGCCTTGAACACTGCCAGGGATGGGGCAGCCACAGCTTCTCCGGGCAACCTGTACCCGTGTCTCACCACCCTCACAGGGAAGAACTTCTTCCTAATGTCTAATCTAAATCTACCTTCTGTCAGCTTGAAGCCATACAAAATATCCTGTTCAATGTCTTATCCTGCTTATTTATTTACTCATACCTCCACTGAGGTGAGGAAGCCCAGGAAGAGATCAGGCCCCACTGTGGCATGTTCTCTGCAAACACCATGGTGAAGGACAATTGCTCACCAAGAGGACCTAACATTCAGGTAGGGTCCACCCTAACTAAACAAACACAGGAAGGATGTTCTCCCCATCAGCATCCTTCTCAAGTCCATCTGCTCACTGACTCCAACAGCATCCTCCTACAAGGAACTCAGCTTTTCTCCTGCTGCTAGAGCTAGGCCACTGCACAGAGGAAAAAGAGCTCTACATCCCACCACTTCTCATTAAAAAGTCCATGGTTTTCTTGTTTGCCATCTGTTGAACATGGGTTCATTGGCCAAGGCTCCTGGCTCCTGCAGAAACCCAGCTTGCCCGTCTCCCAGAGGTTGGACTCACACCTCTTTGCAGGACAATATCAAGGAAGCTGGAGCTGACTGTATGTGTAGTCATCGGCTTCTTACCAATGTTTTGTGCCTAAACTTCTGGCCTGCTGATTCTGGAAGAAAAGCCTCTGTGATTATTAAATGACAGCTTGAACTTTCTTATAGAAACTACAGTAATTCTTATTTCAGTCAAAGTGAACTGAAATTTCAATTCAAGAACCACAGGTGCCAAGCACCATTCAATATGGGCTGACAAGCTCTCAATCCTCTAAATCCCCATAATATGGACTTGCAGGAGCACCTCTCTCTCTTCCAAGCTGGCATGGACTTCACCTCTTTTACTAAAAGGAGGTTTAGGGTATTGATTTTTCCCTAACATTGTTCCTGCTGGAGTCAAAGAAAATCTCTACTCCGCTGCTGAGAAAATATACTGGGATGCTGAGGGTCACCCCACTGGTCACTGGGCAAAACAGGGCAAAACAAGGCAAAACATGGTTTGGTTTGGGGTGAAAAATTTGCATGTTTCAATGGGTGCAGCTGGCGTCACCTAATGGGCTGGACGGATCAGAGATTTAAGGCTGGGTATAGGCAGAAGAACATGCAGAGGTCAGTCTTTAAAAGGCATTACAGTAAGGGACAAGAAAAAAGGGCCTCTGGACGTTTCAGGCAGAAGACACTGAGGAGAAAATTGGAATGAAGTCAAATGGGCAAATGAGGTCTGTGGGTCACATTCCTCCTAAATTTACAAAAAAGGTTTCTGGCTGATAATGCTACCTTTGAATATAATTCTGTTCCGAGCCATTTTAAGGACCCCGTGTGTCATTCCAACCAGGTGATAACATTTCTCAGCTTTAGCCCCAGTATCTCACTGCAAGGTGCCTGCCAGCAGAACTACCTCCACAAACACTGCATGGCTCACTAAAAGCATGCCACTGTCACGCTGGGTGCACAGGACCTGCTCTTCAGCTGCCTGCTGATTTCCTCCAGAGAAAGGGCTGCCAACAGACCCTTCAAACACAGCAGCCCTCGGAAAGACAGACAGACAGAGAGGACAGTTAGACGATGTGCGTGCAACCAGAGCAAAGATGGGTTTTAAATCGTACCTGGAAGATCAGTCTGAATATTGAGCGCTCACGTGTGGACAGAGGGAAGCTCCCTTGCTGACGGCTCCCTCCCCGCACCCAGAAGCTCCAAACCCCTGAACAATGAACAAAGAGATAGCACCTGGAGCGGGAAGGGGTGGCGGCCCCCAGGCGCTCTTCCCCGGGACGCTCC
>NW_009929482.1:0-575 GCF_000696875.1 Nestor notabilis
CCCCGCCTCCAGGGACTTAAAATATCTAGAAAGGCTGCTCTACCTTCTGGAAAACTGAGAAAACATTACTGAGAGTTAATTTGGCTCATTTGATATTTCCCGTTCAGCATTTGTCTTCCATTGCTTTCTTTTATCACTAGGGATATTTGCATGACAATGGGATCTTTCTTGTTAAAGAGATCATCTGCTACTGCTGCTAATTGCCTACCTGAAGTTGTAATCTTCTGTTTGTGACATCTTAAGTATCCCAACCGCAATTAATTGTGATGTCACAAACGGAAGATTATGATTTTGGGTTGAAAATGAGATTAAGAAATTGAAGTTTGGTGAAGCAAAGCGGCCTTCTTGAAAAATAAAAGAAGAGACAAAATAATTTTGATTTAATGGAGGCAGTTCTCCATGAGCTTCATTTTTACAGTCATGGAACATACATTTCTAATTCTTGCTGTCATAGGAGGTCCTGTTGTATCCAATCAGTCTGGATGGGGAGAACGGAGCAAGGATTTCATTGTGAAGGAAGGGAAATCTTCCAGGGGAATCCTTCCTTGAACAGTCACCCCCTGCAGCAAGAGGGA
>NW_009929482.1:606-14303 GCF_000696875.1 Nestor notabilis
ACCAGAGAGGTCCAGGCTTTGCTCACAGAGAGCAAAATGCAGGATTGTTATATCTGCCTTTGGTTTAAAGGCCAATCCATTTCTTAGACTTCATATTTTGCAATGTTCATTTGCGTTTGAAGAACAAATTTCCACATGAGTGATTTTTGAGGGGTGGGAGGAATTCCAAAGACTTTAGGAGAAATAATATTCAGCATCCTGAAAACATACAAAGTGAAAGCTTTGCGCTAACCTTTGGTGTTATCTTTAATCCACTGTGCCTTTAATTTATTCTTTGTACTTGTCATATTTCACTTCTTGGTATGTCACCTTACCCTTTTGTATCCTTCTGCTTTTCTTCTGGAAATGCATTGTTTCCACGAAAATTCTGGGTGGCCTGCTGGGGGCTTTTATTTGGTTGTTGTTTTTTGCTTGGCTGCTTTTTCCTTGATTGGTTGATTTTTTGGTTTTTGGTTTTTTTGTGAAGCCATTACTAAGGCTGTTTATATACTCACACCATGATTTATAAAGTGGGAATAAACATGTACAGCTACTATCACTTCACATTACACAGACTGTACATGAACACTGGGACCATGTCATAACTGAAAGAGGAAAAAAATCCAAAATTAATGAAAAGTGAAGTATCTTATTTCAAAACCTTTACTGACATTACAGGAAGGGCAAAGGCCACGAAGTAGATGGATGAAAGAGGAGAATGAAACAATGATCAGCCCTGTAGTTTTGGGAAAGTACAGTGTCCTTAAGAAAAGTGTGCACCCATCCTCAGGTGTAAATGGAACTGACCTTCAGCGGAAATATATCAGTCTTCACTTGCTGGGACCCAGGTTCATCCATATATGTGTATTAAATCTATTTTAACAGCCGAATGAGTCCCAGCTATTGCACCATAGTGAAACGGGCCATTTCCTGTTATTTTTTGGAAAACATTGTAAAAACAGGCACTGTTTTTACACACAAAAACCAGTAGGAAAAATCAGCTGTTAAGATTTTGCTCTCAAACACATTGCTGTAAGCCTGCAAAAGCTCTGCAGGCAACAGACCCACTGTGATAATCTGACAACAGAACCCAGACCATCCATGTTGTGATGCAAAGCTCATTTGTGGCACAAAGTTTACATTGTACGCAAGTGGGTTTGAAGTTAAATTAGGATGCCTTCAGGGAGGCACAATAATACAAAGTGGAACTAGAATGAGGGGGGAAAAAAAGCCATATGCTGAGAAATGGTTATATCTGCCAATGCTTTATTTTATTATTTTTTTTTTCCCAAAGGCAAAAGCAGTTATGGCAAAAGTTGGTTACCCTCAGTTTATAATGAATGACACATATATTAATGAAGACATCAAAACAGTAAGTGTCAGACTTGCAGATTTCTTCTTTTACATATTGCATCCATCTTCTACATATTGCATCCATTCTTTGCTCTGTTTCGCTGCTATCTAAAATCAAAGCTCCTCTTTTGTTTGGCATGCATCTGGAGTTGCCTGGTTATTTTTAGAGGTTGAATTAAGCATGCTAGCTCTCATGTCTAAGTTGTCAATCCCTGTGTGTCTAAGTGAGACAACCGTGAGGTCTGCTGAGAGTAAAATGTACTTGGGTGCAAAGAACCTTCCTGCTATTAAGCATTTTAAAGGTTAAAGACACGGTCATAAATTTTGCAATTAGTTAGAAATGAAACAAAAAAAGCACATTTATCTTCAAAGTAATTGTCTTCAAAACCAGTAGTGCATATTTCCTCAAAATATCAATTTATAATACCCTACATAAGCTCCCCTCTTCAGGCTATGATTTTTTTAATGACTGTTGCTCATAATTGTACCTTGAGATCCTAACCGATGTATAGGCCTGCTGTGCTGGTTGCTGGACAAGGATACTGTGGGGGCACTCCTTCCTGACCTACTATCTGTTCAGCCTAACTAAGGCAGGACAGCAGATGATGAAGAATAATATATTTTACCATTTTCGAAAGGGGAAAATGTGGCATGCACGTCCTTAATTTTATTCTACAAACAAAGTAGAAGCACAAACTCAATCTTGAACCAGTAAAATACAAGAGTGATAGTCATCTTAGCCAGAGAAAATGAACAGACACTAAACAGAGACATAATTTATAGAGAAAACTTTGAAGAAACAACTCTACAAACCTAGTCCTTGTTCCTGGAAAGAGCAGAGTGAGATGGTGCTGTGAAGGCAGTGTAATAAGACGGAGGATGTGACCAACTTTATCACTCACTGTATGGACTTTTTTTTCCCAGATAAGTAGTAATGTCTAGTAAAAAGCTCTTCTTGATCACAGTTGCAAAACCATAATTTACGTCTGAAATGCCATGTCCTCACAAGTCCCTGTATTGCTTGAAAATGGTGACAGGGGTATCACCTGGGTTTAGAAACTTGTAGCATCCCTTTTTCTTGCATGGTTAATTGTGTGCATGTATAAAGGTTGCTGTTAGATTTGGAAGTTTATGGAAGCATGGAGTCCTATGTCTGTAAACATTTAATGTGTGAAACAGTAAGAAAGCAGTGGCAGAACTGTTGGAAAGCACAGAATATGAAGTATTTTTAATAAAATGCAAAACAAACTGAAAAAGAGGGCTTTTTCACTTTTTTTGTTTTTAAGTGGTTTTAAAATGTACTTTAAAAAATAAAAGTAAACCTATTTCCTCCTGGAAAAGAGGTTACCTTAATAATAGCCATAGAAATGTGCCATCTGCAATTCATCTTTGGGCACTTCTGATTTCCTCAGCTCCTCTCTGATCAGGGAAGAGCTTTTCCAATGCTCCAGTCCCGTTTGTAGATCCGTTCAGCCACTGTTTCTTAACTAAGCTCACATAATATTTTTTCCTCCTACCAACTGTGAACGTTTTGCTTGCTTTGATAATGGCTAAAAAATTAGGTGATTATGTTGTTTAAAATACAAGTTACATTTGTTTTCTTGGGTGTGCTTTAAAAATGCCTGTGCTTTGTCTGTGCAGCTGAAGTTTACAGAAAGTGACTATTTTGGCAATGTGTTGCAAACTCGCAAATATGCAGCTCAATCTGATTTCTACTGGCTTAGAAAAGAAGTTCCAAAAACAGAGTGAGTAGACAAAAGGCAAATTTACATAATCTTCTATCAATATGTTAATTCATATTATTTGATTTATGCAATTTATGTTTTAATAGAATTATATACTCAGCAACAAATTAGGATACTAAAGGCCTCTGGGCAAACCCCCCAGTTATTCAGAATCTCCCGTGGATATTTTTTTTGTTAATTTCTAGGTATGCCTGTTCTGATGCACAGTAGTCATATGCTTGCAGCTTCATTTAATGAAAAAAGGGGTAATTGAATCTCAATTAAAAATGGATTATGTCTCTTGGTCACAGTCAGAATTTGGAATGGTACAGCAGGGATTTATGAAAGAAATTTTCTAAGAATGGAATAATGAGTAAGAGATAACATTATTATTAGTAATAGCAATCAGCGTTGTTAGTTACCTGCTGATGATAGCAATGATATGGAATAAAACACAATTTACATATGTTTTTATTTATTTGTAAACACCAGGGTGCAGATTGTGTCACATACTATCATAAAATAGATGAGAGAATCAATCTCTTTTCTTACTGGCGGGTAATCACATCCTTAGAAAGCAAATTAAAACCTAAACAGAACTTAATTAGTCTAATCATGCTACTTAAAAATTATTCCTTCTGCACACAGACTTTGAAATTGGTGCTGCTGCTCAGCTCCTGTGGGTATTTTCTTAGGGCTCCAGAAATTCCTACTCAAACTCAACCATACCTTGTTCTGGGGGTAACTCTGAGTTGTGCGTGAGACAGGTAAAGGATATCAGCAAGACAGGCATAGGCTATTCCTGATTAGAATGTTGTAACTTGGATCCATATTTTTGAGGGGTTATTTATAAGTTAATTTTAATTGTGAATTTTACCTTCTCATCACACCCTTCTCTGACATTGCAATGGTTAATCACAGGGGGTGATTCTACAGGCTTTCCTTCTGCCCTGGATGCCAGGGCTAGATTGTGACAGTACGTTCTCCTCAGACCAACAGTTTTCATAAGAGCAGTGAAGTAATACTTGCCTCTCTATAGCAATGGTGATCGTCAGCCTCTTCCTCATGAACAACATTGGGGCAGCACTAACACAGACTACATAGATTCTTGGCATGTGGGGAAGTCTTCCCTGTAAGGAAATTAATTGTCAGGTAATCCCTGACTGTACTCCTCAAGGGCTGTAATGTGAGAATGGTTGCATGGGTATGCTTAAAAAATGAAGGTTTTACCTGATTGCCCACTACAAGATTGAACACTTTGTCATGCTTGTCTTTACCATCTTATTTCAGGGACTACTTAACATCAGTCCCCTCATCACCCTTGTCTTGCTTTTCTTGTCATCCCTCAGGGCACATTCTGGCTGAGGGGATCCCAGTTGGATTTTTGCTCTTTCCTTTGTCAATGCAGCTATATGCTCGGCCTTCTGCAGGGCTGGGGCTAATCCCCACCTGAGCCCTCAGTCATAATTATTCCTGCTAGGAGGTTCTACCTTTGCACCTGTTTGGGGGTAGAAAAGGACTCTGAAAGTGATGTCACACTGTTTGCTTTTCTGTGTCTGTGGAGGGGTACAAAGGCACAGACAGTCATTGCCATCTCCAGTCATTTTTAAAAAAATTATTATGATAAACCAGTAACTCCCAACTGCTAGTCTGAGGTGTGTCAAATATGGTCTTAGAAATATCAGTAATTGCCAGATTTTAACTATTGTACTCTACTGCTTTCTGATGCTTTTACTTCTCTTTTTTTTCTTTCTTTTTTTTCCTGCTTTTGATTTTTTTTTTAAATTTTTATATTTCATAGAACTCCCAGATCTTTGGTCCACACCAAAGCTTGGCACTGTGTTGAGAATTACCCTTGGGGTTTTGTTTGTTCGCTTCATTTCTTTTCTCTAGTTCAGTAGCTTGTAGCATTGCATTTATATTTAGAGATCGATATTATAAGATTGTCCAAGTTGTGGACTGGAAAAGATAAATAAGAAAATGAGCGTTTAAGGAAGTTACCTGCTAGTAAAGTAATATTAGTCCAAAAATGTAAACCACTATATTTACCATCTGGATTTCTCAGCAATATTATTTCAAACTGGACTCACTTTCCTCACCATAGTCAACTAAATGGAAAATCAAAATGATGGCTCACTAAAAGCACCAGGGAAACACCACATAAGCCCTGGGTGTTACAAAACAAAGGAGTTTGATAAAGCAAGGGGAAATGTGAATATCGAAGTGGAAATCAGTTATTCTGGAAATTCAACAGTTTTGTAATCTAGAAAGAGGAAATTCCCCCAAAAGCAGAAGTAATTATCAAAAGTCCTTGACCTCTCTTCTTCTCCCTCCCATCCTAGCAGTTATCTGCCTTACAGGAAAAAGAAGTATGGAAGAAGTCAGGTGAGGCATTGCTGAGGGCATGGATGGGGGGACATAAGTAGCCCAGCTGGTACTAAGAAGCTGTGACAAGGCATGAGGGTGCTGGAGCTGCCTGTTCTGCCAGCCCCAGGGGCCAGGGTCCCCCGTGGGCACCACAGCTGCAGGAGGTACAATTTGGTGTCCTCCATATCTGCTTTGGATGCCAGCTGTGATCCTAACAGCTGGCTGGGGAGAAGGTTGTCATCTTCACAGCTGGCTCTGTCAAACAAGATAAGAAGTGCTCAGGCATCAGGAGAGAAGCATACAAAAGGGATTTCTGGCAGAAGCTGGGGAATATGATGCATATTCCTCAGGTTGAATCGAGGGAGCTGAATGGAGGAGGTGAAGCTGGAAGTGGCGAGCACTGGAGGAAGGGGACCAGGTATGAAGACAATTATAATAACCCAGGTGAGGCACAACTAAAGCAGAGGGAGGTGAAAAGCAGTGCGTGGAGAAGTGGTGGCCATGTGGAAGGGAGTGATGAAGGAGAATCAGGGTTTCAGTGGTGCTTGCTTACCCATCAGTGGAGCTATATACATTCATACATACAAATGTACATACACGTGTATGTATATACAAACACAGACCCATACCTTTTTAGCAGAGATTGAATCTGTCCTTCTTAACACTGACATCATAGTTAGTGATAGTTTGATAGCAAGGCATCAGAGGACTTCTTGGGCATATCATTTCATTATTATTAATCTTTCTCCTTTGAAGTCAGGACATCTACCTCTAAGGTTTTTAGACCTGGCCAAATCCTTCTTCACTTTTCACTCAACTTTCAGTGCTCGAGATGTAGGCATCTATTAACCCTGTAAGAGGACACAGAGGAAGCATACTATGAGAAGATTCCTGGGTGTCCTCCAGAACCTATTCCAGTTTCTTGACCACACACTGTTGTTTGTAAGCCCTGGCTCTTGGTTCACCACAGGGGAGGGCAGCTCTGAGAACTGCTGTGTTGGACGCCATTAAGGACAGTTTAAAAGCTCCTTCTGCAAAAAGGGAAAAGCATCCATGAAAGATATTGGGCAGGCTGTTGTGTATTGGAGAGATGCTGTTGGTGAGCTCAGAAATCCTGTGGGTGGACCTGGCCTGGAAAGAGGAGGCAGGAAAGAAGCCTCCTGGAACCATTTCCTGGTCTTTGAACCTCATTTTAAGCAGAGGTGTGGCACTAGAAGCTGGACCCAGCCTTACTATCCTAGTTTCTTGCCTAGTCCCAGGGGAGACTGATGGCAGCCTGGCGTAGGTGGCTAATCCTCTGTTTCTACACAGGAAAAAGTATAAAACAGTCTAACAATAAGAAGAGGAAATACATTTTTGAAAGTCATCTTGAAGATTGTCTGCCTTTTAGAAGTTTTTCTTTAAAGTCCTTTCTTCAGAAGAGATTTTTCCATATTCCAGCCTCATTACCAACTTTGTACAGCTTTTCACTTCTTACCAGGTTAAGTGTTATACATTCATGAGTTCATTTTCTTTACTTATATGATTTAAAAAAAAAAAAGTGTTACTTGGGACATTGAACACCAAATCCTGCTCTACTTGAGAGATTTCTTCTAATTAAAATGGTTGAGAGAAAAAAATTGAAAATTCAGTTTGTGCTTTACAGATAATTAAATTAACAAGCTTTTCCCTGTATAGTTAAAGTTCCCAGCCACCCCTCTTCATGGCTGGCAATGTAGTACATTATACTCTTAACTCAGAAAGGAAGATATCACAGTGAAAACTGTAGGGTAAAGAGAGTATCTTATAAACCTAAGAGAGTATCTGTCCCACTTGCTATCTCAGTGCAGATTTCAGATTTTAATTCTACAGGAAAAATCTCAAACTTACAAGTGTCAAGTCTGCAGATTAGGCTTTGTCTGATGCAGTAGGTAATAGGTAATGCTATAGAACGTTATTTAGAGCTGTCCTTTTTCACAAGCTAATAGCAAATGAAAACAGTGTAAACAATTCTAGATTTTACTATATTTAGTTTAAAAAGCTTAGAGGTTAGATAGGTTAAGATGTTAGAGTCTGTTATACCTGGTTGGTTTTTTTTTTTCTATCCTTCTGCTAATAGATCAAATGGAATTGTAACCAGGCCCAGAGCAAATGCCTAGGCAACCTGACTTCAAATAGGAATGAGAGAATTATTTCTAAATTTGCTTCACCTTAAAATTTAACAGCAACATCTATTATTACAGACTTTCATATAGTAATTTGATATGTTATTAGTTAAGGTCTGTCACTGAAGGTTCAGTCAATTCAAGAAGCTCACCAAAAGAAGATGAGAGATGGGAGGTGGAGCTATTCTGCTAGTCTTCTGAATGGAAGTTATTCTTCTGAATGGAAGCAGTCTCAGTTATTTCTGTTCTTTTGTGGAAAATGCTTCCTAAATCTTTTTAAGGGTGTCTCTGAATGGTACAACAAAATGCTGGAGTGAAAATATGCTCTTTGCTGAGTGTCTAAACATCAAATATGAAATTCAGCAGTATACTCTGTCATTGGAGAACTCTTATTCTTCCCAACTCGTCATCTCGGCTGCTAAGTCTTCTCTTCCTAACTGCTTAAAAACATAACAAACTTCATACAAAGTCATTCTTGTGGCCTCATTATGAAAAAGCAACTTGGAAAGAACTTAGTACAGTTTTATAGCGAGAAAACTGAGGCTGCTATCAGTCTCTGGCTCATATTAAACTCAGGAAAGAGGATGGACTCTCTTATTGTAGTGGTAGGTCATAAAGAAAGAAGCAGTCTCAGGATGGGAATGTTGTGATGAGTCTTAGCTGCTAGTCTATGAGTTACTAGTCTGTGAGTTCACAGATATGAAAACATGGGAAAACATGGTGTGATGTCTTCCCTTAGTAGCTGTGGATCAAATGGCAACAGCCTTTGCAGTTGCTCTCCGGTAGAGTGAGGTGCACCTCTTCTGGCAAGTATGTGCATCACTAGTTAGTTCCTGAGTAAAAATGGGTGCAAACTTGTACTATTAAAGAGGTGTTACGTGTCGGTTAAGAGCTCTTTGACCACTGTTTATGGTGGTTCCTATCTTGAATTACCTGTGGTAAGCCCCTGGGGCTGGAGCAGCAAGGAGGGTGGGGAGAAGATCAAAGTCCATTTTGAAGTATCTGTTATCTGTCTCAGGCTGCTGATCCTATGACTGGAAATGAGAGGCCCTGTGAAGATACTTGCTCTAAGAAGGATTTCTAAAAAAGGAGGACTTGTTTTCCTGGAAGCCTTTTTCATGCTTAAAAGTTGCTGCTTTAGAGCACAGAAAGGCTGTTTTAAGTAGAACAAGCCAACAGGGTGAGGTAGAAGTCACAACACTATGTGTCTTTGTTCAAACTTACAGTAAAATCTAAAGTGTTGAATGTTTCAGATGAGTTCTTTCCTTGTAAAAAGAGAGACAGAGTCCTCCAGAGCTACTGCTAATGCTGGAGAGCAAGTCCGACCACACATGTGGCTGGCTTGCATCCTTCAAAACAGTTCAGCTGATTGCTGCTATGAACAAACTTGAAATTGATATGTAGTTAATTAAGCCCCCTAATTTTTATTTTATCCCCTCACTGTAAGCATTCTTTCTTCAGTTTTCCATTAACTCACTACATTATCTCTAACATTTAATCTCTTTATTATATAGGAAACAGAAAACACACCAAAAAACAACCTCCCCCTGCTCCTCCCCTTCAGAATCTCCTAGTAAAAAACCCAGGGAGAGTTATCTTTGCAATTAAAGCCTATAATGTGATGGATGGTTAAGATATTTACATGATGCCACCCTTTGCTTTCATTGCTTAGTTTTTCTTGTTGCTGCACTGTAAAATAAGCTACTCAGCTTTGAAGATGAGAGAAGCAGATAAATTTATTGATAAAAGACAGAATGCTGCCATACTAAAGCTCTCCCCTTTGTTACATGGTTTACGTGAGAACACCAGTTGCCAGAAAAACAGTCAGGATCTGCAGATAACTCATTCATTTGATGGTACTATTTTAAAGCACAGATTGTGTATGTGACTGTCACTGACATCACACATTTCCCGTGTTCTGATAGACCTTCCTTTGTCTTACTCTTTGTTTTGCAGCTCCTACCACTTCTCTTTGAAAGAAATTTTCCAAAGCAATTGTATTGCATTCATTTGGTTTTACAAAACTTCCAAGTAATGCATTGGTAAAGACATCAGGATCTTCCTGTTTGGACATTTACTTGAGTTGTTTCTAATTTATTATGAATTAACCACTAATTCTCATGATTTTACTACTTTTCTTTTATAAAGATTTTTCCTTATAAAATCATAAAGTGAAATCTTGGGCTCACTGAACTCAGAGTTTCATCTGAGGGGATTTGGATCTTGATGAAGCCAGCTGAGATTTTCCACTCATGTGGGTGAAACCATTATCAATGTAGATGAGGTTAAGCTAAGCAGATTCATAAATCCTATTTTCTATTCAAATCTAGGTTTCCCTCCGGTATGTATGAGAAATCTAACTATGAGAAGAAATGCTAATATTCTTTTAAAATTTGTTTTGCCTTGCAAGAGGTCCATTTGTTTATGAGAATGCTGATGGCCCTGTTCATTGTGTAGGGTACAGAACCTGAAGCTGTGTATTTTGAATTTAGGTTCCCAGAAAGCACATGCCCAGGTGTCTGGCATCATCCTAATTATTCACGTAGTTGTACAGCAAAGCTCTCGAAGCCATTTCACTTGTTTCACAATTCTCTAATTTCTAGAGGGAGTTTCTCCACACATGGTTGAAAGGCACCTAACAGAGTTTTCACATCTGCTATCAGTGTTGCAGCCTCCATTGGGTGAACTTCAGCTCATCAGCCTGGCAGATCTCACAAGCACAATGGTCACTTAGTATTAAAAGAGATTAGGTAATAGGAAACTTAACAATCACTTCTCTTGAACATTCATTGCACTTAAAATAAAGCCATTAAACAATAGATATCAATGTTCCAGAAAGCATCTAGGTAGCATGTGTTGAAATGAAGAAATACTTAAACTTTAATGTACCCTGTCCTTGACATTTTGCTTCCTTCACTGAGTTCACACTCTACCTTTGCTCATTCTATTTATAAAGTTGTGTAAGTATACTGACAGCCTATTTCTTTTGCTCTTACTACAGGTGGTTTACAAGCCCAACTACTGTAAATGCTTTTTATAGTGCATCTACCAACCAGATCAGTAAGTATCTGACTTCTGAGCTTCCTTATAAAGTTCTGGTATGGGAAATGTATGTGTCAAGCTTCAGATAATTTCTGTACAGTTTTGTGTGTTTGTGACTGAAAACTAGTTCTGGAAAACCCAGGGTTTCCCACAAATTTGAATTGCTGTTGCTTAACAAGTTACCACATGCCAGTTGAGTTGCAGTGGCCATTAGCTTAAACCACTTTTATCAAAACTTAATGTTTCCGTCTTCTGGTTTCTGTAGCAAAAAGATGTGTACACATACCTTCATAAATACACAGTGATGATAACTCAGTCCTCTAGTATTAATAAATACGTAGCAATAAGCATGACCAGAGAAGACCGTGAGACAGACCAGATAATCTAAGAAGTGGTGGCCAGTGGATTTGTTCAATACCTTCAAGGACAAGGAGTGGTATCTGTAGTTAACTTAAAATTCTTACCTATATAGTCTGATGAAATTACCTTATATGTACAGTAAAACCTTTCTTCTGCTAATTTTAGTTACTGGTGGTTTCTAGAGAGCATAAATCTGGATTTGGAAGCATATGAAGTGAAAGAGCTGAGTTTTTTGAAGATGTGTATGGATTTGGATATTCATTCCCGTTTGCTTTGATGGGACTTTGCATCGGGAATTTCTACCTGGCTTTAAAAGTCTATACCAGTATTTCTGTGTACAACAGCATTACCTTTACCCTGACACTCTTCACTCTTATGAGGCTTGCAAGTTAAATCAGCCTTCTTGTTCTGTGCCATCAGCGTCTGGAAGGCAGCTACCAAAATCTCTGTGGTCTCAGTCCCCAAAGACAGGTGTGCCAAAAACCCTTGAGTGACTTCCCCTTTTGCTTCTGAATATCTTTGGGTTGCCGGCGGAATTAGTTTTTGACAGGGACAACATGAATGTATCACAGTGAAGAGGTTACAGCAGAGGACTCACAATCTGGGTCTGCTAGTTATCTTCTCCTACCTATTTCTGTAAACAGTTTTTGCCATCAGACCATTCCCTTAAATTCTTTTGTGTCTAAGTGGGCTCATTTGTAAAACGTGTGTGATAATTAGGCAGTTCTTTTGATTAAACTTATTTCAAGGCCTAGATTTCTCTACCTTAACTAGAGGGCTCCCATCATCAAGCAACCACATTTTTGCTGGTCGTCTGAGAGAACACTCAAGGCAGATTTCCCTGAGCTGATCACAGCTCAGAAGTACCTGTGAAGCGTGACAGGGGCTTTTTGTGCTGAACTAAGCACCAGCCACCACTGCTGCTTCAGATATATTTTGTGAACAGAGGGAAAGCCCGGTCACTGCAAAATGAGAACCATTGCTGTTATGTCTTCTTTGATATCGGGTCCTTTCAAGTTTCAGTGGCATTCAGCTGTCTCAGCCTCTCTGCCATGGCACATTAGAGAAAGCTGTAAGAGAGGCTGGAGTCACTGAAGCTAAGTTTCCCACTCACTGTGTCTAACAGTGTCATGAAGCAGAGAACTGTCAAACATAACCAAGCAGTCATGGGTGTTGAGGCAATTGTATTTTCTATCATAACTGCTGATGTTCTTGTACTGCTGGCATCTGACCTTGAAGTTTGGATAGTGCTGCTCACTGTCCTTTTAGGAAAAGATTTAGGTGGCTTTTTTTGAATAAAACCCTCTCCTATCTGAGAGAGGGGTACAAATGTAATCATGCCCTAAAAGCAATGTACATTAAGAGGGAAGATTTAAAGAAAGGCATAGTACGAAGTCTTCCACTGCTGACTGATGTGATTTGCAAGGGAAGAGGCCCCGACAGATGTGGGAGGAACATGCTCAGGCCTGAAGCTGCTAATAAATATTTGGCACATCGCTTCTGTGTTCCCATTAATGCTGCTGGGAAAGAACTTCACTGCAGGAGACCGAAGTTTGTGAGCCCATGCATACTTGTATTGCGTGATGTATATGCCAGGCAAATCTCACCCACAGCAGTTACAAGCTTACTGCTTTGCAGCTATGCTTTCAAGTAGTAATTCATACAAAGTTCTGCCAGGGCTAGTGATTGGCTACAAAAACTGTGGCCATTTTAAAGCCTAGTTAAACGACAAAAAAAAAGTTCTACAAAAGAGAGTAATTTGAGAATAAGAAATAAGCATGAACAATAAGCAATGATAAAATAGAATATAAAGTTACGATATAGCAAGTCCAAAAAGATTTTGAGGATCAGCTTTCTACGAACATAAGAACTAATAATACAAGCTTTTTTTCAAATACGCTGAAAGAGAAGAGTCTTTAAAATAAGCATAAGAATAAGATAATTCCTTGCATTGGAAAAATTTGTGAAGTTCTTATCCTGGAGCTTTATCTGATGGGAAGTAAGTCCCATGAAGTCTTTCAAATTTAGTGTCAATAGAAGGTACTTTATAAGAAATTCATAAATGAACTGTGACAAATATAAAGACCAAATAATATTCTCACAGGTATTTCAAAGGAATTTAGACAAGAAATTGCCAAACAACCAGCTTTGATGTATAGTTTGTCACTTATAGTGGCCTTAGCACAGGAAGAATAGGTGTGGCATGCACTGAATGCCGTTTTTCAAGAGAGAATCCAGAGGGATCTGCATAAAAAGTCATTCTAGAACCTATATGAAGGAAACTGGTTGTGATAACAACATGAATGAATAAGAGAGACTATGTGAATAAGAGAGCATATGATATAATTTTTAGAAAAAAATAAAGCTCTTTTCACCTATTAGAGGTTTTTTTTTTAATTTTGAAATTCAGAAAACAAATAAGTATGCATGATATATTATGTTTATTCCCATAGAACACTTTCCCAATGCTATTAACTGGAAGTTATCCTGGGAAAGAAAGATTCCTTGTTTTTAAAATAGGTGCTCTGAGGATCTGTGCTGGGAAGCAGATAATCTGAAAAAGAGGGCATTTTGTTCTGAACAAAAGAACAGACAGATATAAACTTGTTCCAGGAGAACAGGTCCCTCTGCTACTGATTGCTGGAGGGTAGAAAGATATACTAGTAGAAGAATTACTTCACAGATAGGTGCCTGATGCTCTTTCCCCACACATCTACTGATAGCTGCT
>NW_009929482.1:14334-31457 GCF_000696875.1 Nestor notabilis
GCTGCTATTTTTGCCCTTGGTAAATGAGTTTAGTAAGAAGGACAATTTCAGAAATAAGAATTTGAAAATGCACAATAGAATTTGTTTCTGGAAAACAGCTTCTACATTAACTGGAAAATACTTGCTCCCAAAGCTGACTTTAAAAATTAAGACTTCTTGATTTGGAAATGGAAATATACTGTGCAATGTTATCAACATGATCACAGCAACTCCAAACTTGATTGGCTACTGAAGGCTTTGTGAAAGAGTTTAGAGAAAAAGCAACATCACTGCCTTGAACCATGGAGCCTGAAAAGGAGCTGTCATGAGGTACCTGCAGAAGTGGAGGAGAACGTGAAGATTCCGATCACGTCTGAATTTTAGGAAGCTGCTTTTGCTTTCTGTGCTCAGAGCACAGGGAGGTCTCTGATATGCTCCTGATAGAAGGATGACAAACTCTTTTGCCTCTGTAGTCTGTATCACTGACGTAGACTTTAAACAAGAAATCACTGCGATCTCCATACAAGTCTATGCAATCTTCATGCACAGGCAAACTGTTAGTCTTTTTAACCTGACTACTCAATTACTCAATTACTTGAAAGAAAAGGTCTTTCTTCATTAAAAGTGAAAATTAATAGAGAGTAGAAACTTGATAACTTATAAAATTATTAGATTTTTGAGAATACAGCAAAACTTAGCTATGCAGTAGATTGTAACAAATCTTGCTGCACTTCAGTGCAAACAGCCATATGTTTTCTATGGCTTCATTTAATTTTCGTTACTAAACTACTGATGACTTGAATAGATAACAATTCTGTTAATATCTCCAAAGGAGAAATAAATAGATGTATCAAGATGAGATATGCTGGAAAGAGCAGAGTTAAAAAATACAGCACATATTACTATACAAGTTTACTCCTGATGTTTTCATTACACGAGTTCTATTTATTTATTTCCTCTTTAACCATAACACAAAGTGTCTTAGATTAACAGCCATGCATATTTATAATGGTTGTTAGTATTTTTTAATCCTAGTTTGGGTAATTATTTTATTTTCTTTGCATTTGCTCGTCAATTCCTCCCCAAATGTATAGGTACTTAACATAAAGCAGGTACATGTCACTGTCTTTAGATTCTAAAAAGGTATCTAAGTACACTTCCTATAGTCTAAGCAGCATGAATACTATCTTTTTAATTATCATAATTGGAACACAAGAACATTAAAACATTTTATGAAAAGCTCTGTTTATTGTAATGCACTCAAAAGCAGTCAACAAGTGCTGAAAATAGATACAAGTGATGATCAAAGTATGCTAGCATACTTCTGTTGGAGGAAAGGTTTTATTTTATTACCGCACTAAAATATTGGCCCTTGAATATGTTAAGGTTATAAAGGAATTACTCATTAGACATTTGGTGTATTTATTTTTTTTCCAAGTGTAAATCTGTATGTCTCTAGAATATATCAAAACAAGTACCATTTGTGGGTTGTGAACAGTAATGAAAGGGAGATTTACAGTGAACTGAGGCAAATATAAGCAACAGACTCTTGAGGTATAAGCTTGAATAGATGTATTGGATAATTAACTACTGTTGATATCTCTGTAAGTTTATACCCATGCTCCTTCTAAGTCATTTGTGCTTGTATTGCAGTTCTCTAGTGAAAGTCAAGAGGCCCCATTAGAGAGCAGCTTCATTACATGTTACAGGAAGAAGATATAATCTAAACCAGAATTCTAAAATTACTTTTGAATTAGCATCCATAGAGAGAACCACAGATGAGAGCTCATATTAGCCAGTAAGTATCATCTTTATAGAAAGCAGCGTACAGCTATTGATGCTGGCGGCTTGCTGATGCTGTGAGTTGCAAGGGAGAACTCTACCTTGCCAGGAGCCAGGGAAGTGCCGGCAAACAGCACACTGTGCTGTGGCCAGGGGAGGGCAAGAGAACTGATCATAGGGGCAGTTTCTCTTCCCTTAAGAACTAGACTAATTGGAAGGTTATTGATGAAGTAGTTTCAAGTGTGCCATTAGTTTCCAGGAGGTTAATGAACAACAGTTTTGGACTGAACACTTTCTGAGCCCTGTTATTAAGTAAGCTTTAAATGTTCTTCAGTGAGCCTTCATTTCAATGCCTGTGTTTACTAATGACCAATATTGTCTTTTATTTAATTGTGGTCACAGGTGGGATGATGCACGATCTTTACATCCTTTCTTTATTTCTTCTTCCTAAAATTCTTGTCTATAAATATATAAAATAGGAGAACATTTTCTTTGGTGGTGTTTTTTTTTTTGCTTGTTTGTTTCATTGGTTGGTTGGGTTTTTTCTTCTTCTTCTAGGGAATCCAGAGAGATTTTTTCTTTAGAAAATAAAGGTCAGAGTTTATTGTAAAAACAGGTGTTTTCACAGGTTTCCTAGTCCCTTAGCACACAGTATTCATTGGCCCCTCACAAACCATTCTCCCAGAGAGGCTGGGAAATGTTGGGTTCTCTCTTTTCCATAAGCACAAAGAGCCTCTTGTTAGGTGGAGCAGAAACTGAGCCAAGAATTGAACCAAATGCTGGTGAGTCCTCTGCTTTAAAGATGACCACTTCTCTTTATCTGTTAATGAATTTATTCCCTACTCATCAGAAAATTAAGCTTTGGAAGAGTTACTGTGCCTTACACAATTTATGTTTTCTGTCCTCTTTTTTCACAGGATAAAACTTGAAATTAAGCATAGGATTCAGGTCCATGTTATGACAGAGATTTTGATCCTAATCACCTACATGTAGGTGCTCAAAGCTATCTGAGATGCTCTACAGCATCCATAATGTTGCCTCATTTTTGGTGTATCTGAGAGAGAACTTGCAGGAGACCCTTGCCTACCAAGACTGGCAGCCAGAGACCAGGCATGATATGCAAAGTCAAAAGGCACTGGGAAGAGATTCAATTGTTCAAACAGAAGTCTGTGGAACTATTTTAAACAAATGTATCCTGCCTTTCGTGCTGGTTTTAGATAACTGCACACCCTGGTTGTCTTAATGTTAATTCCTTATGTAAAATCAATATCCTTTGTTTACTGATCAACAGTTAGTCTTCTGCTTATATCTTATCCCTTTAAAACTCTCCCTCTGAATTCACTCAATGACACTTGTAAAACAAGTTAAAGCTTTTAAACACATCTGAGAATTGCTAGTCCAACGACTGGCAGGGTACCCTGTATATCACACAATTTAGCACAGCTGTCTTCCATATCCATTATTTACATACTGGATTCACTAGCCTGTCAGAAGTTGCTTTAAACAAACCAACTAATCATTGGAAATTGTAAATGCACTAACTTGGAATAAGGCTTTAAGATCTTGTCTTAGTTAAAAATACTATATAACTGAATAATGTAATTGAACTGTAGAATTTGAATTCATATTTAGATTTGGACTCCAAATTTCCTTATGATTTAGCGAGCCATCTCAGATGTTTTTAGTTTATTTCATCTGTTCGTAGTCTGCACTGTTTCAGTGAACTATCAGATGAAATGTGATTGCTTGTGTCTCCTCAGTGAAGTAACAATATTACACCCAGTCTCAGGGCATTCATCTGCAAAATGTGTATAGCAATACCATGAAGGTATTAGCTGGTAAACGCATTCATTAATGGCAGTAAAGCCCCTGTAAAATTGAACAAAAAAAAAAAAAAAAATTTCAAATTTGAAATACAACCTTTATAGCACCTTGCTGAGGAGAGAGGCCAAAAATATTATAATGGATAAAATGAAGCTAGAAACCTTCAATTAAGTTAAAAATAGTCCTGTGCAGAGTGCTGTCAGAGCTTCAAGATCAGCATAAATTCAGAGTGAAATATTTGAAGTAAAACAAATGTACTCTGCTGCCTGGAATGCCCCTGTGTTCCAGAACAGTAAGTTAAGAGGAAAGTTCAGCAAAGACTCACTGTCCAAAGGTCCCAACACAGAGGTTAGGAAAGCCAAAGCCTACCTGGAATCTGGTTAGGGATATGAAGGGCAACAAGAAAAGTTTCTGCAAGTGTAGCAGCAGCAGAAGAAAATCTAGGGAAAATGTGGTCCCACAGCTGAATAGGGGGACCTGGTGACAAATGACATGAAAAAAACCAAGGTACATAATGTCTTTATTACCTCAGTCTTTACTGGAAGACTGGCTTTCAGGAATCCCAGGCCCTTGGGACTAGAGGGGAAGTCTGGAGCAAGGGGTCTTAGCCTCAGTGGAGGAGAAGAAGGTTAGGGAATATTTAAACACACTGGGCAGACACACGTCTGTGGGATCTGGCAGGGTGCACCTGAATGCTGAAAGAGCTTGTGATGCTGTCATGAGACCACTCTTGATTATCTCTGAAAGGGTGTGGTGATTGGGAAGGTACCTGAGAACTGAAAGAAAGCAAATGTTGCTCCTATCTCCTATGCAGGGAACTACAGGTTAATCAGCCTCACATTAGTCCCTGTGTACAAGATGGAGTAAATCCTGGGAACAGTTTCCTTGACCAGCTTTCTATGATATGACTAGTTTATGTTCATTTACCTTTGATTTTCATAGAATATACAGAGTTAGGCTTACATATTATCACTTTCATACCATGAAGCAGTCTCTTGCTGCACTGGAACCTCACTAAGCTAATACTTTCTGAATTCTTGTTATATTTTACCTATATATTGCCTGTTGATCTGTAAGGATATCTCAGGGCAACCAAACAATTTTCTGCACAGGAAACACTAAATGTTTTTTCACAGGCACACATGCACTTACACATGTGTGTAGCCATGGAAGAAAATAAAGTTCTTACAATGCAGCATCTTGTTACCATTGTGGTCCTGAAGGAGGGAGGTTGTCTGTTTCTTCTCAAAGGTCCTCTCTACTGCATTGTGAAACAACCACCTGACGGAAAGCTCCTCTATCAAAACCTTCTGAAACTAAAAAAAAACAAGGTCAAAAAATTTAAACCCTAGGGTCTTGTGATATACAGCTATTATTCAACTGTATCGAACTTACTGTTGTTTTTGCTGTTTTGCAGGATTCCCAGCAGGAGAACTGCAAAAGCCTTTCTTTTGGGGAACGGAGTATCCTAGGTAAGTACTGCATCAGGGAATTTCATACACATGGAAATGAGGAATAACAGGGATTGGAAATACATATAGACAAAGAAAAGGGCATGGAGAAGAAGGTTAAGCTGCTGAAGACAACCAACAAGTGGTGCACAGGAATACTGTGTTGTCATTCTGTAGGGACAGCTTGGTCCTTGGGTTGTGAGTTCTTCGTGACTGCATCCTGCTTTTACTATTTTAAAAACAGACTTTGAAAAGTGCTGCTTTGTGAAATAACTTTTCTTACCCTTGGGAGCTGTATATGTTGCTGTTGTCTTAAACTGATGGTTGATTTCTCTTAGGAATTGCTGATTAAGTGTACCTGAGTGGATGTGTTTCAGTGCTATAGCATGCAATTGCAGCAGTGTGCACATGGCAGGTATTAAAAGGAATTGTAAATCAGGTAATTAACACTTCCTGAACAGAAGTGAATACTCTGAGAAGCCATTTATTATCAGTTTATTGTTCATTTTCTGCTAATATCTAAGATGAACAGTGGGCTTTCATTCATGCCTGTTGAGGTGCATGAGAATATCTCCATGTGCATAAGTGATTGACTGAGCAGGCCCATGTGCTGCTATAGCCAAAGAAGAGTAATTATAGGTCACATGTATTTAATTTTGAAAAATCACTGCTTTTGTGGAGTTCAATACCTTTCAATTTCAAGGCAGGATATGACCGTGAAAATTTCCTGACAGCAGTCTCTGAAAGTTATTTTGCAGTTATATAAATTCAGTTAATGGTGAAATATATCCTTAATAAATCTTTCTTTTAAAAAAATCAAAATTTTTGAACATTTTGGGTTTGCCATCTTCCAATCTGGATGTGTCCTTGTAAACAGGAAAGTTGGCAATATATGTAGAAAGACACATTCAGTTTAGAAACAAATGAATTTGCATTCAAAGAGAATTCTTATGAGCCAGGTGACTTTCTAAGTGGTAATTGGGGATTGAAGAAAGTCCTTTTTGTTAAGGTGAACTTATTTTCTGCTGTAGTTATTGCAGACCTGTTCCTAGCCTTGCTTTCTGAAGAGATTTCTCTGTACCCTGACCTTCTGCTAGAGCGATAAAATTGTGGTTCTTTCAAAGAATTATACTTTGTTCGTTTCTCTTCCTTAAAGGTTACCTTAGCTTAAATTGGTTTTGCTTGAGTACATATCAAAATGAAATTTAGTAAACAAATGTAGCTGTTTTATATCAGACAACAGATTGCTTTTTGTCCTTGAAATATTCTGGATCTGTTTTCTGTCTGCTTAAAAGAAACAGTACATGGCACTGGAACAGAAAAATCATCAAAAAGTCATCAGCACTTGCTGGAAAACCAATTTAACAAATATTTAACATTTAGTGGCATTTTAGTCTCCAGTTCCAGCATAATCACTATAAAACAATTGCATCTATTTGCATAAAGGGAAGCTAAGTTATCACTTTACATCTCAGTACCTGAAATAAAACACCGTTCAAATTCATGGTTACAAGTCTTCAGTGTCAGACACTTCAAACTACCTGCGTTGGTAGCTTCCTTATAGCCCTCTGAGCTACCCCAGACCCAGAAAGTTCCCCTTTAATATGGTACCTGTGAGGCTGCACCTAATCCCATCCATCTCTGTCCAGCTGTGTCCCAGAAGTGAAGAGCATGAACAGATCTGGGAGCATTTCTAGCAAAAAAATTATTGAGCTGAACAAAATGCTGAAGGAGGTTCACAGAAGAAAAGACCAGAATTCATCCCAAACTTCACCCCATCTTTTGGAGCTGGGGGAACCCCTAGGAGTGCCTGGACACCAGCCTTTTTTTTTGTCCTTGCCACTCGTGGTGACTGGGTAGCCTAGAGGAAAAATGAAATATATTTTGTATTAGGGCTTATTGGTTCTTCTTGACCTCTTATGTGTTTTGTGCCATTCTTTTTATGCTTCTCCAGCTGCAAAAGACCTTGTATAATGACTTTACTTCAGATATGGAAAACAAGTCTTAAATAGTACATTTAGTATGGGTAATTATCACTCTGTGCTACACAAGATTGCAAATTTGTCACACAAATGGATGATCTTTCCTGAAATGTATAATTTTAGTAAAGGTTTGCAATAGTACTGGGGGGACAAAAAACAGTAGGGAAGACTTTATCACATGCAAATTACTTTCCAGGAAAGAAAAATATAAAGTGAAGAATTGTCAAGGGAGAAGGGGGAATTAAATGATATAATACTTTTTGAGCATGACTTAGATGAGCAATTATTGTGCTATGGATCATTAGGTCCAGTAAGAACATGTTACTTCAAAACCCTCTGCCTTTCTCCTATTTCTGTGCAATGGTTTAGAAATACTATAAGCTACTTCGAAGTATAGCATCTTAATAACTGAAATGAATAAAATCACAAAGAACAACATAACGTATGAAAGATGCATTTAGTAGGCCATTTCACCCCATGATATCCACTGCATTTTATATAAAAAAAGTCCTGAACCTTTCCCTCTTCCATCCCTATTTCTCCCAGGTGTATGTTTATTTGGATATAACAAGGAAAACATAATTAATTGTCAATCAGGAATACAAAATATGTCTTTCTATTCTGTTTCACAAGTGCATTAGACCTGGCTATAGATCATGTCCTGTTCCAGGGTAGGTGCAAGGAAATTGCATAAACTCTTTTTAAAAAAGAAGGGAGATCTGTTTAATGCTTTACAACTTACAGTCATCTGTAAGTCTGTTTGTTGCAGCCTTTGATCTATTCTTTTTCACGGTGATGCTGAGAGTAATTCACCTGTAACTTAATCCTGTTCTTAGTTAGAATACACACAATGCCGTAAGCTGAAGAAGACATTCTGGAGCTCACATGATGCTAATAAGGGATTTGGTTGGAAGACTGTTTTTTATAGTTTTATATTAAAGGTCGCTTTTAAACAAGTAAGAGTTTAACATGCAGACTTTCAACAACTTTAAGTCAAAATTGTGCAGGTAAGATTTTTAGACCCATTCCCCTCCTCTAGTTTAAATAAATAATGGTCTTTGCTGAGGTCTCTGTCCTTTAACGTTTATGAGTGTGGACACTTTCTGAGGAAACAGCTTCTTTGTGTTACAGGTCATTAAGCTATGGTGCCATAGGAGTAATTGTTGGCCATGAGTTCACTCATGGATTTGATAGCAATGGTGAGTATTTTTTTTTTTTCCTACCAGTGCTGAATTGTGTTGAATAAAGAATAAATTTGTAAAGTTGTATCTTTAAATTAATTTACAATCTTGCTTATCTGAACAAGGCTTTTTTGGTAAGTAATGCCAAAAGTTTGATGCTTATCTTGAATGGAAACTAACAGATTCAGAAAGTCCTGGCTGGAGAGTGTGGGAAGGGTAACGGGATAACTTCTGATTGATGAAAATGACTTCCAAGAAAATTTTTCACTTTAATTTTGACTGTTTCCAACAGATGATTATGTGTCAATATTAAAATACAACACTGGAACAAAAGTGGAACAGAAAAGCTATTGTAAAAAAACCCAAAACATATATATACACACACACACACACACACATATATATATATATAAAATAGAGAAAAAAGAAATAGTCTGAAAATATCAGACCAACTGCCCTGAAAAACAGGATGGAGCAGGGCATCACCACCATCTAGCTTTGGCTATCGCAGTAAAGTTCTTTTCAAAATCAGGCTCCTGAGAGAGAAGGTGGGGAGGAGAGGTCAAAGCACAAACCTCCTCCTCCAGGGAGCAATTCTGAGTGACTGACATTCCACTCTGACTCATTGTCAAGAGAAACCCCTTTCCACTGAAAACACAGGGAGTTTAAGGAAAAGCAGGCTTCTGCCTCACTGCCTAACTGGTGAGCTAGGTTGCTTATGTTGCATTACGTTGAATCTCCATCATGTCTCCAGCCTGTCAGAGAGGAAGGTAAGGTCTGACTCTCTAAGCAGACTACTACCTCTTGCCCAGGCTCTTACCTTCCAAATACAGAAATAAAATACATCTCTAAGGATTCTGTCATCTTGAACAAGAGAACTCATAGGAAAAAATTAAAAAAATAAAAAAATGAAAGAAAACATCTTCAGTACTTGGTATCATGTGTACTGGTTTCTTGCTACCTCTCTTTCCTGCAGTCATAACAAAGACTCAAATCATAGAGCAAGTCTGTGTCCACATGGACAGCTAAACCTTCTCTCAAGAACAAGTCCTAACATATCTTGTGTCTTGTGCCTGACTGGCTGGAGACATGATGGAAATTACTCTCCTACAAATGAGATGATAGAGCAGAGACCTGGGTCCCCATTTTCCATGAGCCATTGCTGTAACCATCAGCCTAGGGAATTGGATGTATGTATTCTCCTTGCTTCCATGAATAGGATTCAAATGTTCTGGTTTTGCTCCAAGGCAAAAAATTGAAACTTCAGAAGTTTCCGTCAAATGGATTTTTTTGTTTCTGGTCAAGCATTTAATTAATTAAGAACAAATTGGTTATCATCAGGTTTGCAGAATCAAAGACATATGGGCTGAGGATGAAAAATACTCACAATTATACTTACAAGAAAGCTCATATGCCTCTCACAATATGTAATTATAAAATATAGCACTCAGTCACCACTATTTTTTTCTTTCTGAACATGGAAATTATGACAATAAATAGAATTCCATCTTTTCACCACTGACTTGAGTGGGATCAAGATTTCGTACATTGATCTTACGCATTTTGTACACACACTTGCATGAGTACATTAACCTTTAATATCTGTACAGGTGATAGATTCCAAGACTGGAAAACAGGGGTTTTCGCCTGCAAAAAATTTGTTGTTTTTTTTTTTTTAAGGTCGTAAATATGACAAAAATGGGAATTTAGACCCGTGGTGGACAACTGACTCTGAAGAAAAATTTAAAGAGAAAACAAAATGCATGATTAATCAATACAGTAATTACTACTGGAAGAGAGCTGGCTTACATGTATGTAAAACATCAGTGATTGAAACCAGTGGTGCATAAGGAGTTTTGGGTGGTTTTTTTGGTTTTCTTGGGTTTTTTTGGGTGTGTGTGTGTTAAATTATCTTTTTATAAATCCCAGCATATTGGGATATTAGTCTACCAATTTCATTTCTCACAACAAATCGTTTTTTGAAATTAATAATTGTGATAAAAATTGTCTGTCAGATTTGATTTGTCCAGTCGAATGCCACTACCCAAACTTTGGTGACAGGGTTAAACCACTTCTCCCCATCACATCAGTTTGGAATCAGAGGAGGAGGATGAAGCCATTCAGCAGGGCTGGTCTAATTACTGTGAGCATGTTAAATATCTTCTGAAGATGAGGTCTGTAATGAAAACTGAGCAGTCACTGTTTTTAAAAATAAGAACATAATAGCATGTTTTATAGATTCCTTTAGCAATTCTGTCTGTTATTTATTACAGCGATAGAATGGATGCATAAACGCTACTTTATTTCAGATTCAACTATTGCTATTTCTCCCATGTGTGCATGCAGACCCAATTTGTATCTCAAATGAAAGAGTATGATAGCAGTAGCCCATAGAAAAAGATCGAGAAAGAAGGTGCAAGGGAATGGTTTCTGTTTCATTGTCTATCAGAGCTATGGGCTTCCCTGAAAATGTGCATATTATGGAAGTGTCAAAGATGAAGTAAAATCAGGTTAAATCCCTGACCTTCAGAAATTGACAGCTAAAATTCCAGTTCCCTGCTGGGACATGATTTTAATCTTAATTTTCAGGAAAAAACACACCCCACCCCGTACTTAATTCTACCGCCTCTACTTATATTTTAGAATCAGAAATACAATTGTGTCTTCGCCTTTTAAGAATAGAGAGGCCAGACTGAATGCTTAGCCTTAATTTTAACACTTTCCCCAGGCTGTTTGTATTAGTCTTGACAATAACAAAACCATATTATAGTTCAGTCTGAAGTCCAACAACTCAGGCTTTGAGTACTTCATATAAGCTAATTTACAAATAAAAATTCTCAGGCTGAATATCTGTAGGGCAAAACCAGTTAATATAAAAACTCCATTTAAAGAACATCATTAAAACCTTCCTCAAGGGCTCCTGCCATTGGCTTTTTTCCTCCTGCCATTGGCTTGTCCATCCCCTTTACATTCTATGGTGTTTCTTGAGAATGGTGTAGATCTGAATTTCCCTCCAGTATAGCTACTGCCTTCGAACTCTGTGGATGGGATATGGATGGCTTACTAGAGAGATCCTGTTATCCACAGCTTTATCATCTGCAAGACTTTTTCCTCCTATTTCCATGGGATATATTAAAGTACTTTTTAGATGATAGAAGAAGAATCTTCACATTCTCTGCCATATTTTATAGCTTCTGTATAAAAAGCTATGCATGCAAAGAGCTTTTTTTTTTTTTGTTTGTCATTTACATCAATTTTCTACAGATATTTTACCCCTGTACGAATATTTTTCATGGATCAAGAAACCTATTTATTTTTCTTCTTTCTCTTCGAGTTGCAATAAAAATGTCTCCAGAAAAGAAGCATAATGAAAGAAAAAGTGGATACAGAAATAGCTTCAGAGTGCAATAATCACATAAAGTCATCTGATCAAATAAAGGGCTTATCATGGTCCCTGAGCCCTGTCACGAACTGTCTGTACAGAGCAGTCTCAGATACCTGACCCAGAGCTGCCTGAGATGAGCAGAAAGACTTTTTCCACTTATTAAAATGACCTATGGCCCAAGTGCCACTGCTAGGTTACTCTCATCTTACGCTCTAAATCAGTCTACTTCACAAGCCCACTGCAGGAAAAATGTGTAAGTAGGTTGGCCAGAAAAAAGGCAGCTGGTGTGTGTGTGTGTATTCCCTGCTGTCCCAGCCCCTTTTATCCTAAAAACCTCTCTCCCACCCCCATCTCCAGCCCCCTGAGGGGAGAGAGAGCTGATAGGAAATGGCTGCGCTTTCCTCTACTGCTCCCATTTCTCCTTAATTACACCCTTGAGGAAGATGCCCTGAATCCAGTCTGGGTGCTTGTCTGCACTAACTGGTGGGGTTGTGCACATGTACCTCGGTATTCCCTAGGTCCTTTTGCCTCTTCTTTCCCATTTTCCCCTTTTGCTATCCTGAAATGAGGGTGAGTCCTAATGCCAACCCCTCCTATACTCATCCTTGTAGCATGAGAGAGCCTATCATCAGAGGATCTGCAGGCCAGCATTGACCTTCAGAGCTCTGCTCCAAACCGTGCTCCATTACCATGCTTATTTGAGGCACAGTAGAGAATAAAACTGCTTACAAATACAGTTTAGTAACACTAAGACTTTAATGGGCCAGGTGATCAGAGATAATGCTGCCCTTGCAGAAATGAGGATTTCTTCATAATGATACTGCACTTGGTAATTCCAGGAGACTGGCTTTTTCACAAAGTTTAGATAGCTCTGCTTCTCACAGCATGTTCTTGTTGCTATTGCGCTTGCTTTTGGAATCAATACTGGGGAAAATCTCCTTTGCAGCTATTTTTAGAGCACTGAATATACTATCAATTTCAATTCTGTCTTGGACAGTTATTTTTAATTATGCTGGTTTATGTAATGACTTAAAGGTTATTTTAGCATTCCAGTAGTTTTATATAATATAGTTAATTTTAACATCCCATAAAGAGTTATGTAGAGAAACAAATATAACCTTTTAGATAAAAGTTTAAGAAAGGGGCTACTGGATCTCATAAATAACCAGATAAAAACAGTCTTCAGGGGAAAATTATGGATGCTCAGATCAAAGATCAGGGACCGGATTCTTGAGTGTACCTGATCTATTACATTTTGTGCTACAGAGATCTAGGACCAGAGCCAGGATAACTCATGACAGAAAATTGTTTACTGACAGTTTTCACATTGAAACCCAGTTTTGTTAACCAGAGATACGGTGGTTGAAATTGGCTGAGGTCATTCTTGCCTCATTTTACTTTTTCCCTGCTTCTTGAAGTTGATCAAGAAGGGAGTTCAGAAATGGGTCAAATGACTGATGTCCTTTCACTCTGCCAGGTGAAAGGCAAGAGGACTTTGGCAGAAAACATTGCAGATAATGGAGGTTTGCGAGAGGCTTTCAGGGTAAGTACATGAAAAATATCTGAAAGATAGCATTATTTTTTAAAAAAGGAAAAGTTGTTTAGGCTCCATACTTCTGAAATGCACTTAGCATCTCTTTCTTATCAGGCATACAGGAAATGGATTACAGAAAAGAGGGGAGGAGAAGAAGAGCCTTTACTGCCAGGCCTTGACTTCACACACAACCAGCTTTTCTTTCTGAGTTATGCCCATGTGAGTAGTACAAATGTGTTCAAATCCCCATCTATTAACCTGCACAGCTTGCAGTGCAGAGATGAGACTGCTTTGTTTCAACAATCTACACCAGCCAAATCAAAACTTTTCAGGGTATAAGCTGAGACTTCTTCTTCCAGGACTATTATTTCTTTTATCTTTTTAGTCTTTGTCCTCTTCTACCCATGGTGCCAGAACTGCCGTAATTATTTTTGGTTTTGCACAGTATTGTCAGAGCAGCTTTCTTTCCTCTTGCTACTTCCCTCCATTACAAGGGTCTTTTTGCATGTATTGCCTCCCTAGCCTCTTTCAATTTCAGCTTCCCAGATTTCTAGTGCTAGCAATATGCAGCAGTTTCTGATGGCTTACACCGCAGACTGCAAAACTTTGATAAGACATGTGATATTTTTTTTTTTAGAAATACATGTAGAACAAAGGAGAGAATCAGAAATTATTTACTTGGTTAAAAGAATTGGGACAAACTCCCTATATAAGAAGTAAAAGCTGTGCTATAAAACTGCCCACCAGCTGAAGAAATTAATCATCAAAACTGAAGAAACAGAACTTGATGCAAACAGTGCAACCAACTCTGGCTGAAAAATCATCTCTCTGTTGAGAGTCAGTGTAGCACTGTACGTGTCTATGGCCATTTCAGGTTGGCAATATTGACCAGTGGAAAGACTCCACTTAGGTCCTCTAGGCTGAGTTGAGTTTCACACTGTGTCAAAGTTTTTCTTTAAGAAAACTTTGAAGCCATATGGAAGACCTGGGGGTCTCACAGGACCTCTGCAGGAATCATATGTCCAGTGGACACTCCAATGTGAAGCATATGCACAGTGAGAGCAGTGTATGCCAGTTACCCTTAAGCTCAGCTTATTTCCTCAGAGCTTGTCACTCAAAAGATTCACTGAAACTGCCAGGGCTATCTTCAGCCAGACAAAATTGTACTGAAGTCTTCATATCTTATGGGCAGTCTGGCTTAAAGGATTTTGTCAATAGGAAACTCTCAGCACAGAGGCTTAGTTAAGGTCGGAGCTCGTTATTTTTCATGTAACAGTATTTTTCATGTAACGGATACAGCATAAGAGGTGTTATACAGTTATGCAAATATTCTCTCTACCCTGTTTTATGGTCAGTTACAATTAGGTCAAATATCATAGCAGGAATAGTAAATTGGGGACCACTGAAGGAAACTTGGAAAATATGTAATTTCAATAAAAACTTACATTCCAACATGGAACAAATATGTGAGGTAATATACCTGCAATTCTAGACATGATAAACACCATTATGTGTAATAGCCTTGAGACTATGAAGGAGGCTTGGTAATTATTAAAGCATAAGGTGCTGCAGCACAAGCTGAATAACAAGCTACCATTGAAGAGAACTTCAGAGAACGAACAAGTAAAGTGACCATGAGCCAATGATGGGAATGAGTGGGTGAAGAATAATAGTGGGTGAAGCATAATAGTGGGTGGAGTCTGGATCCATTACAGGATTTGAAAATCAAGAGAATATACCAACAGAAACCTGCAAGTTATCAAAGGTGAAACAAAATGCAAGTTTGTGTGTTTTTCCATTTTGTGTATTCTGTAAGTAATAATCATCTTGAGAAGAGTGGGGTTACATTCTGCTTTACTTGTGAAGTCATCCCAGATAACATGCTTATTTCTGTTTTATATCTTTTATTAGGTAAGATGCAACTCCTTTAGACCAGAATCTGCAAGAGAACAAATACATGTTGGAGCTCACAGCCCTCCTCAGTTCAGGTAAGTGCAAATAATGTATTTACTCAGTGTACATACAGAACCTGTCACTGCAGCACACAAATGCAGAAATGTAGCATGTTAAAGAGAGGTTTAAGAGCAAACACAAAATTGGACTGTGCTCTTGGCTTAGATTGAAATGGAACTGGTTTTATTAGCTTATCTAGTCCTATTACAATTGCTTTTCTGTAAAAATGAGGGGCTTGCATCTACCTTCAAAAGCAGTTTAACCAGAACACACTCTGATCCCTGTGTTGTCCTCTAATCATGGCCTGAGTATCTAAAATGTCTCATCTTTATTTTTTTAACCCTGTGCAATTCTAGTTATACAAATATATATATATATAAAGAGGTTCTTTGATTTAATCCGCCTGAGTTCATTAAAAGCTTTAAAATTATTACCTTGAATTATATTGCAAAACATGCTCTGTAAGTTCAGTTAAAGATTAAACTCTTCAGCTGGCCTTCAAGATACACTTTGCTTGAAGGAGCTGTGGTAGTTCAGCCATAACAGAGTATCTGTGTCTTTGCCCAAAAGGCCTCTGACAGGCTCCCGAGCCACAGATATCCATGAACTCCATGAAGAAGAGACTGGAAAATGGGGAAGGTTTAAAGATTACACAAGAATTAGGAAGTCATAGTTTATTTCCCTGCTTCTCTACAGAGTTTATGTGACCAAGAGCTAGTTGTTTCTGTTGGGTTTCATGTTGGCATTTACTTAGTTGTGTGTTCATCCTCAGTTGAGTGCTATATTACTTCTGAATTTGGGGGAATGTTAACTCCACAAGCTGATTCATAGTGGAGGCATCTCCAATACACTGGTTTAGTTGCCTTCTGGAAATTCCTCCTGCTTTCTGTTGACTAAAGAGAGAGCTGAGATTCCACCTTCTCCATGAGTAAATTTAGGTGATATAAGGCCTCTGCCTCATTCGTCTCTTGATAAACTGAAAATAACAACAGTGCCTTCACAGGGGAGCTGTGGAGTTGCTTCACAGGTGCTCTGAAATATTCCCTGGACACAGCTGTATCAAAGCTGAAGATATAAAATTGGCATGCATAACACACCTCAGGCTATGTATAACCAGAATGGGTTAAGAAATAATGAAACTGGAAACGTGATGACACAAATTTAATATAAACTAGCACTGCAGATGTGTATGCTCAGTCTTGATAGACTTCTAAACTCTGCATTGAAACCTGCACTGGTGTACCTTTGCAATGCCTGTTACACCAGCTGTCAAGGGTAAATGTAGTGCAGTATGCAAATCTGCATGCCTTTAAACAATTGAAAATACATCATGGCAATGAGGACAGAAGTATCAGGCTGATCTTCAGCCTACAGGTTGGTATTGTTTCAATGATTCCTACCTTCGGTAAGATTTTGGTAAAATAACCATCTCTTGCCTTTTAAAGTCCTCAGATCTATTTACCTATACACATGTTTATATATTCTGAATCATTATATAGCTACATTCACATGAGATGGTGCAGATCACAAAATAAACAGGGAAGCCTGGGAAAAGAGCATTCATGAGGAAAACTTAGGAAGGAATCAGGATAAGAAAGAAAATTCCAGAGAAGATTAGATTAATTTGGGGTCTAAAAAATGCAGACAAAACTTTTTCTTAGTTTTTATATGAGATACTCAGAAGAGGCTTCTGTTTCAGACATAAAGAGGAACTGTGATGCTTGTCTGTTCTTGCAAATCATATCAACTGGACTAACAAATCATATTACCTATTTCCCTCAGCTATATGTCCCAAGACCATTATGAGTGTCACTGCTGTACAGCTTGTTCCAACATTGACAGATGCTGCTACCCAAAAAGCCCAAACAGTCCTTTTTAAAGTAATTATAAGAAGTAACTATAAAAGATGTTAGAGATGAGCAGGATACATCCTGAGCATAGGTCTGTGCATCTGAGTTAGTCACCCCCACGTTCTCTTCACAGCCAAAAAAGAACAGGCATTTTGGAAGTATATCTGTATCTATATACATATATTTATTACATATATTTATT
>NW_009929483.1:0-51314 GCF_000696875.1 Nestor notabilis
TGACTGCTGTAGCTGAACCCAGGACAGTAAAGTACACCCAAAAAATGTGCATAACTATCAATTCACTCTGCCAGCCACATGGATAATTCACTATGTCCTTGCTTAACACTGGTGTGAATAACTACTGTGCAAAGTGGTGAGGAACAAATCCATAAGATAATTAATAACGTGGTAAAATATTGCCTGTAATATGAAAACAATCATTACAATTTAACATATGAAAACAGCAAAGTTGTATACCTTTTCTCCTGGCTTATATTTGTTTCTGAACTAAAATTGTTGCCTTAGGTCTGTTTGTCACTACATAATGCTGTATAGCAATGGGCAGGTATTTTTGTTCACATAAGATTTGTCCAACTTAAAACTATATAGTAAAAACTATATTGTAATCAGCCCGATGCAGCATGTATAAAAGGATTAATAGTCTAGAATGATAGGAGACCAGAATAAAATCCAAATATCATCTTGTTAGAAAAGCTCATTTATACCTGAAGTAGAGCATAAATAGAAACTGCTACAGTTACAACCACAGGGCCAGTGAAACTAGTGGGTGTATCCCAGCTAATGCTTTTATCTGAAACCCCACACTTCAGAGACATTCAGAAGCCCCCAAAACACATTGTTTTTGTTCACAAAGGGTTATTAGCTTCTGTTCATGTCACAGTTTCTTCAAAACAATTATCCATCAGCCTTTTACTCGTTGCTGATTGCTCATAAGGCTCATACTGTTGCTCTGCTCTACTTACAGCATCTTGTGCTGTTTTCAGGGTTCCATTCGTGATGCTCTCATCACGATAAAGAAAGTTTTGCAGTTACTTCATTTTGCAGATCCACTGCTTACATTTTTACATGATAGGTTCTAACTTCTGTAATGATATCTGTGAGCTTTGATGTTTTTATGATTACTTTTGAACATTAAAGATGTCCGTCACAAAAATTCGTCCAGAATTGGTTTGCAAGAAGGATGTCACAGAAAAAAGTTCGATAGCATTGCTCTTTATTTACTTGGGTCATCCACAAATGTTACCTAAGTAACAAATTACAGCAGCTAGCTGTCATACATGTATCATATACCAGTATGTTACAAAACACAGACCAAACTCATGTGCTTTCAGCCATATAAAAACATGCCAATCAAATATTTTGTCATTTAAAAAGCATTTCCCCCCTCTTCTTTTAATCTGCCAACAACTAAAAAAACCCCTAATGGTTAAGTATTTGGAAATTTGGCCCATATGTCAGGTTTTCAATAGTGTCCGCATTGGAACTTACACTAGAGCTTGCATATATTTTATATGCTTATCTTTTGCCACACATACTAGTAACTAATATTTTCTGTTCTTCAAAGCGAAAACTGAAAGCAACAGTAGAACTAATGGTGGCTTCACTCAGGCCAGATTTCACATATAGATGCCAGCCTGTATCTTTATCTCCAGATTAACTCTGTGGAAAGTAAAGGTTTTGAGAATCTAGGGTCACTGTAGTAAATAACTTCCCTTTTATAGAAAAGCTTTGACTTGCTCTGAAAGAGTTTTGAAATGAGATGGCATTTTTTGGTTCAGGATTTAAACTCTGAGGTTCATCAGTATAGGAAATAAAGCTACAATGAAATTCATGTCATCTGCACTGAGCTCCTCAGTGATGAAATGTGATGATTTGATATGTAAATATATCAAGATATAACCAATAAAAATAAAACAAAGAGCAACTTAGCTGGACTGGTACTAGTTCTCTGGAAGTGAAAGGTATTTATTATCAGGGAGCCCAAGACACTTCTGGTCTGCTGGGGGAGGGGGGAAAATAAATACATGGTTTGAATTAATGTGCTTGGATATGGTGAATTGGTAATTCCTGTTCGGTAGTTTGAAAATTAACCCTCGAACATCCGAGTTATGCATTAGTTTGATTACCTGGAAGTTGTGTGATTACAACCAGCTCTCTTGGCTTCAAACTGTATTTATTACTCAGGTAGCTTTGTTTGCCTTAATTAAGGATGGAGAAAGCAAAAAGGAAGTGTTTTGGTGGTTGGTTTGTTTGTTTTTTAAAATGTCTCCCCCATACCAAAATACTCACTTTCAACTTCTAACCCAAGCTCATCCTGTATGGAAAACAACCACCACACTCAGATTTGTTTCAAATGGTCTTTGTGTTCATCTGGGAAGAATCCAAACTCCAGACCTTGCAAAGACTTTTCCTCAGCCACCTCTACAATATTTGAGTCTGATCATTTCATTCCATAAATAGATATATTTCTTTTAAATATTCATGAAATATGGGAGTTCAGGTTGTTGTGGGTAATGTGATTATGTTGCCTTTACCTACAGTTGCTTCAGCTGATGTGGGGAGAAGCTTTGTTGATTGAAGAACAAAATTAAATCAATTACATTTCCACTGGACTGCAATTGAGGCATTTTGTCTCACTGTTCCATATTACATGTAAAGATTTTCTTCCCTGCAAGGCGCAGTGGATCTGTAAGGCAGAACAATGATTTAAGTCATGTTCTGGACAGTGACTTGCCCAGAAGTGCTTCAGCTGGGAAGCTGTCTGGAAACATCAGGCTCAGACTGGGAAATTATTTTGGAGGCTTCAGCTACAGTAGCTTCTATTTCATTAAAGAGAAAAAAGTCAGCAGCTACAAACAGAAATCAGGCCATACCTGATAAAGAAGGACCAAAACGTTTCCAACGCATAACTTAAAACAGTCAAACTCTTTAGTAAATACACAATATATGAAATCTCTAATTCATGCATGTGTATATGACTATCACATGCTGCTCTGAATGCAGGCATGTCTGCAGCACATCTGTCAAACTTCCTAGTTATGAAAACCTCAAACAGGTCTTCAGTGTACATATGAAAATGTGATAGTTGATCACACAGTGCTCTTTAGTGGGCATGTGTTCACAGCAGTGGAAAATTCATAGCTGAGCTTGATGGCTTCCTTTGGTTCTTTTTGGTTTTTTTCCCCTTGAAAAAAAGTAGTTACAACAGTAGTAAGTAGTAAGAAAAAAGAAAAAAAGTGATGTTCCAGGTTAAGGTTTTAATCTCTAAGTGTATCTGTGGTTCAGCTGAGGTTCAGCTTATAGCAGCAGAAGTTAACTGTATGCTATGGATTTGAGGAGCATGGAGTCATGTGGGAAAGCTTACATGGTTGCCTGTGTCTGAGTCTGTCTATGATCCCTCTGCCAGCTGCACCAAGAATGAGATGTGACTGCTGAGGAGTCTTAGCTAATGAAAATTCCATGCTTCACTAGCGCTTTTATCCTCACAGCTTTTCCACTGGGTCCTCAGCTTCGCTGCATTTTATTTCTCACATGCTAGATAACTTGATTGCAACCGTGACTTTGCTGTTGGGGGTTTCTTTTTTTGTGTGCTCTGTTCAGCCCTAATACCTGCCCAGTAGGTGAAGTTTCTTCACCCCATTTCACCGCTATGTTCTTATATTGCTGAATTGCCGTCTTTGATTCAGTCTGCCATGTTGTTGCCATCTGTTGCTGTCTCTCTCTTGTGGAACCTCCAAAAACTAATTGGTCATCAGGGAAACCCCTTCATAAACATTAATGTTAAATACGTATATATTTTGGGGAGACTGATCCCCTCACAAATGCACTTCCAACCACAGCAAAATGTTGGTTGTCAGTCCTTTGTATTTGCGCTCATTCATTTCCTGAGTTTCACTGGGTGGCAGACTCTTCAAGGCAGGGACCATGTCTTGACTGTATTTTTGTGCTTAACAGACACAGCTTTGGAGAAGAGGAAGATGTGAATACATCCGAAGGGAAGGGAGTAAACTTCTCAGAGAGTCCATTGGTGTCATTTCCAAAGTGACTACTGTCTTTGAGGGACACTCAGACCTCTGCCTGTGTCATTTAAGAAAATGTATCTTCAGATATGACTGGGAATTTTACTTCATTAAATTCAAATATATTTCTTTCCTAAGGTATTTCTTTCATACTGAATTAAATAAGAATCACAGCTTCTCTTGTTATATGCAGCACAGTTGTCATCATGTTTTTGACTTCCTCTGGAAATGCAGAACAGTGGGATCCATCTTTGTTTCCACAGAAACCAAATACTCTTCTGCAGCAGGTGCCAGGCTTGAAAAGTGCTAACGTGACCGTGTTTCCTTAGCCCAAGCCGATGAAATTCTACCATGGCCTTACATCAGTGACTGTTTTCCTTTATTCCACAGGCAGGAAAAGGGATTCTGCGGACTGTCATTGCCAACAACGAAGCAGTGGCAGATATGATTCCAGTAGACGTCGCCATCAACCTCACCCTTGCAGCCGGGTGGTACACTGCTGTGCACAGGTGGGAAGGCACTCCTGTTTTGCCAGACTTGGGCATCTATTACCTGCACCAGGACTTTAAAGGGAGCCAGATGCTAATTGAAAACCTGTGCAAGAGCCTGCTTGATTCATTTTCTGGTTCATGTGTTCTCCCCCAAGTTGGCAAGGACTAGGACTTAAGCAGAACTGATAAAGGCAGGCTTTTAAGTTACGAAATCTTTAAAGCTGGAGGTGAGACCTGTTTCTCAGTACAATGTAGACTCAGCTGACAAGCCTGTCTCTCAGAAGTCACTTTTCTGAAGGCCAAGAATTTTATTGCAGCTTCGCAGCAGCTGTTTTTGGGGCGTTCTTACGCAGCTGCACAGAGTTGCATTTCATATGTCTTTTAGAGTTTTCTTGGTGAAAATGCACTGCATTTTCCTTGGAAAACACTGCGCAATATAAATATATTATGAGTTCACATGATAGGGGACATCTAAAAAACCTCCATTCTTTGCATTGTTTAGAAAGGTACGTGTAAGTGACATTAAGGATTTAAGCTCTTTTCCTGTGAACCTCTTGACTCTGACTGTAATCATTAGGTATGAAGTGCTACAGAGTAAACCACATGAATAATTCTGGATGTTTATGCAATTCTGAGAAATCAATAGCAGGCACATAAAAGGCACAAGTATTTTACTCTGAAAGACAGAGTAAGCCCTCTGAGCTGAGGGTAGAGAAGAGCTGCATACAGTAACCTAAATACAGAGATCCTAAAAGGATCTTAAAAAGCAGTTCACTAGCTCTCCAGATTTATTTATCTCATTGTTTTGTCCCCTTCCATCAGCAACAGCCAAGGCAGCATGGTCTGGGAAAAATAAACACAGCTTCCCCTTACACACACACACATACACCCCAAGAGCCTTCAGATGAAGAGGGCTACAGCTTGTCCATGGAGCTGGAAAAGGAAGTGAACATATAGAAAGAAGCACACAGGTAGAATTCCTGGCTCTGGCCATCATAGAAGAAATGCCATCTTTTCTGACTTTTCATTGGCAAAAGCTACATGGTTTTAATCTGGTTCCCAAACAAATAATTATTAGGCTAAATGAGCAGTTGCAAAACTTGATTTAAAGCTTTGTCTAGCTGGGCACAACCCCAAGGTTAGCAATCTGTATACAAAAATCAAGAGCCTGAGCCTTCTGTAAATTTGATTTCTCAGAGAGTTTTGTGTTTAGGTGCTGTCTTGAAAAATAGCTTGTATGGTTTAATTTTTAATTTTTTTCCAATCATCTAATCAGAAAGTTGGTACCCTTCAGGGCATGTGACATTACCAGCAGAAATTAGATTCTAAAACTTAGCCGAGAATTGCAGTGTTCAGTACGTAGTGTAGAAGTCTACAAAGCTCTACACTCCACCAAGGTCACTGATCAGCTGGAGGGTGGAGAAGGGAATAAAATCAACGAAGAAAAATTCTTCAGTGAAAGCCGGGAAAATGGAGAAATCCTTTTCAAGGTGTTTAATGGGCCTAACCCACTGCAGCAAGTGGAAGTCTGTGCTTTCACTTCAGTGCACTTTCCATCAGGCTATGTGTGTAGTACTAGGTGAGTTTTCTATATGGGCACGTATTACGGGCTTTAGTACTGTTACCATGATGCAGTTTCCCACATAAAGCTCTACTGAGCATTTTTATGTTTGACACTCTATCAGACTTCTACTCAGTAATTCAAAGTTACAGGAGATCATGGATTCAGAGCTTGACACATCTATCAGTCCTAACCATCCCTAGAAGTCTGCTAGGGATTATAATAATGCTAATACACAGTTAATGCCATGATAGCAAAGCATTGTTAAAAAAAGCACCATTAAAACTGCATTATCCAAATGCAGTTTTCAAATATTGCTGTGTGAGATTTCCTATCCCAGGTTTAGGTGTTTTTAAAAGAGAGGTTCCCCATGGGCTCCCCCAGTGGAGGAGCACTACAGGCACCCTAGAAGCACTGAGATGCTGTATCTTCCAGCCAAGCTGCTATCCCTTATTCAAGGCCAGATCTCACTTCTTTTAGCATTTTGGCTTCAGCTGCTAATATAAAGTAAGAAAAATGCTGTATTGATCACTTGCATCCTTGGCAAGGCAGGTTTAGGTTGAAAAAAACTGTTTGATTCATCTCTTGTATTGAAAGAAGACATGACACTAGTGTAATCCATATTTAGTTCCATGCCCAAATAACAGCCAGACTTTATTTGATAGTAAAATGAGAATTTTGATGAAATGGATTGATTCGTAATCACCACCATAACAAATGGAATTTAAAAAGTAGCCAAAATTCATATCTATTAAGAAAATGATTGTAAAATACACAGCATGTCCCTGAGGTTGGCTTAGGCCAATTATTTACAATATACTCAGAGAAACTATTGGGGGAAAAATGTAATGAGAAATTTGTCAGTATGCATGCTTTCCTTATTGGTTTTCTAACTTTTCATGAGTTATATATGGATTATTTTTATTAAACCCCAACTGTCTTTATTAACTTCATCTGTTTTCCAGAATCTGACTGGATCTTATCAAAACTTTGTATTTTATACCGCGTTTTCATATTTATGAAAAATACATTTTTTTATGAGCTCATGTTACTGTTTCTTAGGCTGTTAGATTTCATGCTCTGTTTTTAAGGCTTTGGGTGCTTATCTAATACAGCTCAAAATAATTCTTCTCTTTTCCAGACCAAAAACCATGTTGGTGTACAACTGCACAACAGGTGGAATCAACCCTTTCTTCTGGGGAGAAATGGGTAAGGTCTAATTTAAAGCTATAACTGTCCTGACATATCAAACATCAATAGTATTTCTCTGCCAGGCTTTGAAAAGGTGGTTTTCTGTATTTAGGTGCCATTCAAGCTGCATGTGGGAGGCCCAGCTGCAGCCAGTGAGGGCCCTGTGAGCAAAACCAGCCAGTGCTGGGCATTCAGCTCAGGAAAGCATCTATTCAGTTTTCATTGCGGGTGTAATCACAGAACAACCCAGCAAAGTACATGCTTTGCTGCATAGAGGAATGAAAGCAGTGGAAAAAAGAACAGAGAAACAGCCCCTTAATTCTATGAGAAGATGCTCCCTGTAGCCACAACAGGATTGGGATTCTTTCAGTGCTTTGAAATCACTTGGAGAACCTTGATAAATAACTGGTGTAGACTTGAGAAGGCAAGCCTCAAAATAACTGGTGTGCTTCAAGAACAGTTTCAGTTTTGATGATGAAGTGGATGTGCTTTCAAGGCAGGATTAAAAGAAAAGGGAGACAAATCCTGACACCCTTACAGTGGAAAACTCATGCTGAAGCCAAGCACCAGAATTTGGCTCAGCTGTGTGCTGTGAAATACTACATACAGTCAGTGCATTGGACAGATTCACAGGGCCTGAGATGCTTTCTGTTATACATTCATTCATATCTTTGGGTTTTAAATACAAGAAGCTGGCAAGTCACTCCTATGTGTTGCACTTCTCAGCTTTTGCTTTGCATTTGTCTTTGCACTAAGTGGCAAACAAGAAGTCACAGAGAATCAGACCATAGAATCATAGAATGGTCAGGATTGGAAAGGACCTTAAGATCATCAAGTTCCAATCCCCCTCCCATGAGCAGGGACACCTCGCACTAAACTGTGTCGCCCAATGCTCTCTCCAACCAGGCCTTGAACACTTGCCAGGGTTGGAGCATTCACAACTTCCTTGGGCAACCCATTCCAGTGCCTCACCACCCTCACTGTAAAGAACTTCTTCCTTGTATCTAATGTAACTTTCTGTTTAAGTTTAAAGCCATTCCCCCTTGTCCTACCACTACAGTCCCTAACGAAGAGTCCCTCCCCAACATCCTTACAGACCCCCTTCAGATACTGGAAGGCTGCTATGAGGTCTCCACACAGTCTTCTCTAGGCTGAACAGCCTCAATTTTCTCAGCCTGTATAATTGCATTTCAGAACAAGGCTTGTTTGAAAATCCTACTAATGTCCTAACTGTGATACTTGATCAAGTGATCTAGTAGGGATGAGGTTTCAGCAATTGACTGAGTGGTGAGTACATCCCACCAAGTTCCTGGCACTCTTTTTAATGAGAGATGCAGCGCTGTGATTAGTCACCGATCTTCTGTGGCTTTTTCACAGGAGTAAATGCAAAGCTCTTCACAGGTTGCTACTCCACACAACAGCCACCATAGCACTGCTGTCTAAGGTTTGCCTTTCTTAACCCATTTTCAGTGGGTTTCATCATTTTACTGGTGAAAATAGCAATGTATTAAAGCATTATACTTGGTCTTATTCTGTTACTTTACTTATAAGCGTGGATTTAGCAATGAAATCATCTGGGTGCAGCAGAAGTTTGCATAATCAGTTCAGCTGTGTGATGGGACTGAAGACAGAATTTTGTCCTTTAGAGGCACTGTGGAACTCTTTGTACCACATGTTGTATCCACAGTATTTCTGAGAGCAGCAGGCTGAAGGGAATTAGGATGGAATATCAAAGAGCAAAATTTGGCCCTCAAAGATGTTGCACGGTTTAAGAAACGTGTTTGGAAAATGTTTATTTATTTATTTATTGCATTGCAATTTTACAACTGCAGCTATCCAGTTTAAATTCTCAATTGTCTCCTATTAATTTCTTTTTGGTAAATACACGTAATCCTAAAATCTTCTTTATATATATGACAGACTCGCAACCCATTCATGTTACCTTCTCTGTCTACTCACTATTATTTGGCTTCTAGGCAGTCAGTCCGATGGCTTGCACTCCAACAGGACTTTCAGAGCCATGATCTCTCTTAAGTAAGAGCTAGCACTAAGTAGTCCACCCCTTGCACAGAAGGACCAAATTTCACCAGTTCCCTCCTTCCCAATAGGGCAGCATCTGCTACTTGAGTTGCCACCTATTGCTTTTGAAAGCCTGTTTCTATCTGTGTTAGCTCTGCCAGACTTTCAGGTTGAAATAGTTGAGGCCAGGTCTCTTCGTCCAGTGGTTTTTCAGCTTCTTCAGAGTTTGCTTCTTCCCCATCATGAAGGAAACTGGGTGATTCAAATATACAAGAGACACAAGATCAGCAGAGGGAAGCGGAGTCTGGGGAGGCCAGACAGGCACAGGGTTTGTAACTGGTCATTGAGGTGGAGAGTTGTGAGAGTGAGACTGGAAGCTGCTGAGAAACAAAGGTGGGAATGGACTCACCTGGTGTGGGACTGAGTATTTTAGTGCAATGCAAATGTGGGTTTTGCAGAAGAAACGTGGGAAGCTCAGAAGAACCTGAGCTACATGGTCACACCAGGACCAGCTGTAGGAATGACAGGAAACAGAACAGAGTAGGGATTTCTTTTTGGGGGAAAGAGGAGGAAATAAGAGGAGGATCAGAGAAATAGAGATTGGAGTACACTAAGGATGCCCTGGGTAGCAAAAAGAAGTGCTGACATGAGAACATTTTGAGTACAAAGGTGATGAGCTTGGAGGGATGGAGGAGAAAGAGGTCTAGAAGAGAATTATTTGAAAAATAGATGTCTACTTTAAGAGCATATTCTGCTTTGCTGCAATGGAAGTCTTGCTAGTTTGACTTCTTGAAGTACATTTTGTAATTTCTACTGAAAACTAAACCATAAAACAGGCTTTAAAATGGCAGTCAGCACAGGAAAACTTAAATTTTCATTTATCCTTAACAGTCTACCTAGGCAAGAGTTGTGTCTGATTTTCCCCCTCCTAAGTCTGCCTTTGTTGGAGCTGTAGAATTTGTTCCTAGAGGTGATATGATTCTAGTTTGGGATTTTCTGCCTCCCTGACCAATCTGTCTGTCTGTATGCTTCTTTCTCTCTCTTTCCAATACAAACTGTTGGAGCTTGTGAAGTTCAACACTTTCCAGAAATGAGGAGACTCAGCAATTGTGCTAAGTCAGTGCAAGCCAGGGTAAGGGAGGTTCATAAAGAGAACACCTGTAGCATTAACTGTTCCAAGTTATGCAACACTGGTATTTTCACAACTTCCTTCCAGTAAGTCTTTCAAGTTGGTCTCACTGCTGCCTTCTGTGCATTTTGGAACAAAACCACTTTCATTCCTAACTTGCAGAATTTTTCTTGAGTATTCAGCAGGTAAATCATCTGCTCTTGACATAGGTGCTTCTCTCACAGCATAATACTGTAGCTCCTTTACTACACCTACATTTTCTGCTACAAGCCTTAAGTAATGAAGATGATATGGGTGTTGTTGATTTATGTGAATTTAGTGTAAGGCAAATGCCCTGAAATGACAAGAGCTGCATTTTCTACTTACTGATCAGTTCTTTTCTGCTATCTTGGCCAAGGATACCGGTAATGCAGAAAGAAAAGGAAGTCATTAATGTCTTTAACATGGTTGCAAAGGGAAAACTTCTAAACCACCTTACAGCTGAAAACTAGATCTGCAGTATATTAACATCAGGATTTGAATAAACAGCTATAACTATATGCTGCAGACAGTATCAAACCAATCACAGTTCCAAAATACCAGTGGTTCCCTGTGAAACTAGTAGGTTTTCATTACAGAATGAAGTGAACAAATGAAACTAAATTAACTTATATATTGATAATCAGATGAGAGTTTGTAAATAACCTGGGATTTAAAGTGCCTCTTGGAGAAACTTCCTTAAGGGAGGAAGTAGTAGAGTGCATGGGATTGCTCTTCTCATCCGTGAGCTATTTAAATGGCCACAGACGCAGAGCCCTCTCCAAACTGGGAGCAGATCTCCACATTTAAGCCAGCTATAACTTTGACAAAGTATAATTGTAGTAAATGGCCATGCTGCTAACACAGAGGAAAGAAGCTCCTCACGCACTGCTTAGACAGACACAAACTCTATGAAGAGCTGGACCATGACAGCGGCTTCCTTACTAGTAACCCATCCCAAACTGCTTATCCCTAGGAGTAAACACCTTTCCAGAACATCCAAAACTGCTCCAGTGAACCCTCCCTGCCAGGCACACTACCTGGAAAAGTTTAATAGGAGTTTTTAGCTAATTCTTGACGTTTTGAGAGAACATGCTGCAAAGGATAAGATTTCCATACCTCAGCCCGCAAGATGACCACAAGATAACTACATCATTGCAGTGTGGCTACACAAATCAGGAGGGATGGCAGTCAGTTTTAGCTATTCCGATGCAAGATGAGTTTCAGGAGAACTGGTCTTCAGCCATTAAACTTGCAGCATAAGGGGGACAAAAGATAACGATGAATTTGCACTAAGGCTAAAATGTATTATTTTGAAAGTCTGTTGTCTAAATTCAGCAGCTAAGTGGCTTAAAAGTCTCCTATAGTTGCAGTTACTTAAAATGAGCAAAAGTTACTACTTGGAAGTGCAGTAATGAGCCGACCACAGATACATGAGAGTACCGTATGAATATTATGATTGGAATCTGCTTATCTGAGGATGATCTGGATGTTTCTTGTGACTTGCAAATTTTCATCTGATTTTCTATTTGTAACATAAGCTTAGAGAGTAAACTAGAATATGAGCACAGATGTCATAACTCTCAAATTCTTTTTTTTTTTTTTTAGTAAGAAAAGCCCACATATTCTTCTTTGTTGAGCTCACTGGTGCTCAGGAATAGGAGCACCATCTGTTTATCAGTCCCTAGGATGATAGTCTTATATTCAACTACTGCAGTCCTATTAAGCCTCTGCAATATGTAAATGCCCCAGATATGCACATCTAGATGCTACTTCTGTGGCACTACGCCATTGCAAGAGCTCAGAATCAGACCCAACATATTTTGTGCCTTAAAATAAAAAGGGAATGAAAGATCACTACCCTATCATTAGTTTTCAAGTTAAAAATCCAAGACAATTTGGTGCGTTACTGCATCCAGAGCCCATCAGGAAACAGGCAGAGGTATTTGGTGGTGTGGGTCAGATGTAGTTTGAAAGGATATAGTGCTGTCTTCTTAGAAGCATCACTCTGTGTGTGCAAGTCCACCGCTAAACCATGGTCTCTGACTCAGACTAATCTTGACATCAGCCATTTAGAAAATTAGATTAAAAATTAGAAATGTCATTTTTGTTTTATGCTAGCAGATCAAAGTTTGCTTTCAGTGATGTGAAGATATGTTAACACCAATTTCCTTTATGTCTACTGCACATGAAAGCAGAACTGTAGTTCCTTGGTCTGAAGCGTTTCAGGCTACAACTGCCTGCTTTTCCTCCATTACATTTTGGTGTTTTGATAAGGAATTTTTTGCTTGCTGCTGCTTAGTCTAGAGTCAGATTGTGTTTCAAATAGTCAATAAACGGAGTCATCAATTTTAATGCCAAGATGACCTTGTCCAACCCCTGGTTACAAAGTTTATGGAACTGTAGGGTAAAGATGTTAAGCTCTGTAACTTGGGCTTTACTTCAGCATGTTGGTATGGTTGTGCCCAACTGAATTAAGTCCCTGATTTTAAGTTAAATGCCTGTTCTCTTACAGAGCAGTATGTTATGTCCACATTCAAAAGGAACCCACTGGAGCAGGCCTTCCGAACACCCAATGCTCACTTGACATCCAACTACTTGATAAACCAGTACTGGATAACCGTCAGTCACAAGGCTCCAGCCATACTCTATGACCTGTACATGAGGCTCACGGGGAGAAAGCCCAGGTAAGAAACCACATGCCTTCAGCCTCCTGCATGCCTGCCACTGTTACGGAGAGCGGATCTCCAGCAAGTTCTGAGAATGAGCTGTCTCAGCCTGGAGTCCCTGGTCATCTTCACATCTGTGGTTGTTATCACATGCTGATACCAAAGGGTAGTACAGGATTCATCTCCTTCAGCTTCAGACTCATATAGGCCTCTCCTGAGAAGCTAGCTTTAAGTGTTAGCTCATTTCACATAAATTTCTAGATGTCTAGCAAAACTTCCCTGAATGGCTTACTGTTATTGCTGCACATCCATCCATGACTTAGAAAATAATGTGTTTTATATCATTAGTAGTCTCCTGGGGCAGTCTGTTGCACCTGAGAATCTGCTCATGCAAGGGTCAGTATGGGAGCAAATAAAGAAATCATTGCAGCTTTCTAGAAGACAAGATATATTTCAAAGTGTAACTAATAAGGCTGTCTGTCGAGTGACAGCTAATAATCCCAGTTCCTTCACAATGGAGAATGAGATTTTCTATACAAAATCTTTCCCATCACCTCTCTGAGGCTACAGAAAAGCATGTTTCTACTCAGTTGATATTTTTCAGTAGACCACTCCTTCATCCAAATTAGTCAATATTTTGAATGTGGTCACATTTTAGCTCAGTCAGTTAACACGAAACACCTTTTTCATACACACCTTGTCAGATGCTTCACTTCTCTTTTTGCCCCTTACTTTTAGCCACCCAGAAATGTTGCTTTGGGTAGATCTACAGTCACAGTTTATTCTGCCCACATTGAGAGGAGCCACATGGATAACCTATTTTCAAAACTAGGGACACACAGTTGATTATCATTTCTTTCTGACAGATTCTGTTACCCTAAGCCCTTTAAATACACTGATGGCTTTTGGAGAGCCAGTTTGAGGGGCAGCTTCAGATCTTTGCAGTCTAGTCATATACTTTGTTTCCCAAGTTCCTAAAAGGTACTAAAATACTTGCAAAGCTTTGTCCCATAGCGCTTGCTTACACAGGCACAATAAGGAAGATTAATCTGAAGTAATTTTAAAGTAGTTTGGATAAACTGCATTCAATCAATGTGCACATAATTATTCAGAATGAAGGTTCCCTTAATCAGATGGTGTGCTTTGCTTCTAAAATGAAAGACACTTTAATTCTGAGTAGGAGTGCGTATGTAAGGTTTTAGTGCTCTTTCAATTCGCTTTGGTAAGCTGAGCAGTTCTTCTCTGAACTGATGTACTTATTGTGTCTTTTTCTGCTGTGCTTAGTGCTTATCATTGTGGCAGTCACATCTGCATGGCGAGAGCCCAGCCTGGCACCATTCTTCCCCAGACTGCTGCCTTTTTTGTCAACAGCAACTGTGTTACCCTCCAGGCAGCTCAAAACTTGTCATGAAAGCAGCTCTGTTTTCCACAGAAATCAGCCTTTTAATGCTTTCTCTTGCCCATATCCAGTCTGAGAGAATGTGGTGGTCTCTCAAAATTGACTGGGCACTGTACATCACACAACTGCCAAAGGTATTTTATACTCATGACCGTTGGGACAACTGTAAAATAATCCTGCAAGGTGGGACAGCATTACTGTCACCCCCTTTTATATGAAAAATTAATAACAGAAGAAAGGCCAAGACACATGAGAAACCTGAACCTGCGTTTACAAAGTCCCTGTTAAGCAGCTCTGCCCCCAAAGCAACTTTCATCCTTACGAAGACACTCACACACCAGGAAGACATTCAAACCCCACCCTACCCACTCCCCCAGAAATAAAATCTAATGGACTTGCATGATTTTCGAGGTCATCAGCCAGGAGTGGATGCTATCAGAGCCTTCATCTGTAAGAAAGGACACAAAAAAATATTCCAAACTTGCACTATATTATACAGGGAGGGGATGCCCTTTTGACAGAGAGATATCAAAGAAGCCCAAAGACATGAAAAGCATGCCACCAAACTGAGTGGTGTGGTTGATATTCTAGACAAAAGGGATGCTGTCCAGAGGGCATGACCTTGGCAGCCTAGAAGGATGAGTCCATGGTAGAAAGAGAAGTAGCCACCTCAGGAGGCAAGCAACATACCTTTGTGGTTTTGCTATCTGCTGTGCAGACTTCATACTAGTTCAGATGGGCTCTTCATTTCATACATGGTACATGTGTGGCCTCCAACCCTTGTTTAGTTCACTAAGTTAGGCATCAATCTTGCCCTGGGAAATACACTTTTGCACCCATGTTTGAGCCAAGAATAAAAGCTGGATAACTGTAGGCTCAAGACCTCAGTTGGAGCAGTTAGTGTTGCTGAGCAAGTTCTCAGCATCAGTGCAGTGCTCATTAGGAATTGCAATGCCTATCTGGACTGGTGAAAACACCTGTAGAGCAAACGGACAGCTTTTGCATAAGGTCAAACTTCCTATCCACCTCTGACGCTCCTCTTGTTTCAGAATGATGAAGATTATTAATCGACTGCATAAGTCTATGACACTCCTGCAGTATTTCTCCACCCAGTCCTGGGATTGGTCTTCAGAGAATATGAATATGTTAATGAGTCACCTTAACACAGAGGACAAAAAGGTAAGAACGTCCTGAATATGCATTGCTAACCTCCAGTTCTTTTAATCTGCAGCAATTCATTTTGGTGTATTTTCAAGCTTTTGAATGACATCCAGATAACTGGAATTGACTTTAACCCAAAATAATTTATTTCCTCCTTGCTTCATTAAAAAACTTATCAGGAACCTTCCATTTATTACAGGAGAATGTCTTCTCCTGAAGTGTGTTGCTCTTTCTTCTGAGACAGGTCAATCACTGAAGTCTTTCCAGTTAACATGGCAGCTGTGGTGGTGATCTAGATGGGAATGACTTTTGGTATTTCTACATGGAAAGATTTTGACATTTTCATCCACATTGGTTTTAATGGGCACTGCATAGGAAATTTAATTAACACATAGTGTGTTACCCTGAACAATATGCAAAAAGTTGCTGTTTTATTCAAGTCCACAGAGAGCAATTAATTTGCAGGATGTCAAGCTTTCTTGTAGTCATAGGTTTGAAACTATTGACTCTGTAAGAATGAGATTGTAATGGAAAGGCTGAAGGAATACCGAGTAGCTTTGTGATAAGCTTGAGTGCACCTTTGGTCAGTGTGTCCTCGCAAAGAGATACTTAGGCATTCACATCAAACTGGTCTCATTCACATAATGAAATTCTTCCACAGACTCCCAGTAGTAGAATCAAGTGTTTTCTTCCCTGGTCTGCAGAGGAACCACATGCAGCAAATTCTAACTTCTAAGGGCAGTGGCACTGCTGTCACTACAGCAGATGTAGAAGGAACCTAAATGGTATGATAGGAGCTAGTTTTGAGGCAGATGAATAAAAAAGTACAGCATCAAGCACAAGGTTGACAGAGTTTCAGGCTTACCAAGCTGCTTATGAGAACTTTGTGAGATCCAGTGTTGCCATCGCTGCACTGTGAGCAATATTCAAGCTAGATAGTTTATGGGCAGACCATATGTCTATATATATATCTAACAAAGGCACAAAGATCTACACAGTAGCTAGCTCTGCTAGCTCTGTTCAAGCTATTGCTGGTCTGATACCAAAGCTCTTGCACCTAAGCCTGGATTGGCAAGGGAGTGAAAGGAAGGTATTTTTTCTGGGTATCTTCCCTTTTAAGACCCTGTAGATAAGAAATGCCATTCACTTCACTCATTCATTAAATAATAATAATAATAAATCTGTAATAAAAACTCTTCCTCTTTACAAATACTTTATTTGCTCTAACGGACAGACAAGTGCCTGAGAGCTTGCTAACAATTTTTCCAGTATAAGCATTTGAAATTAACTGGGGTAATGAACTCTGCAATGAGATGTTTTCATGCCAAACACCAGAGTAAACCATTTCTTGGACTTCTGTCAGTCTAGCTTCTAAGAATGCAGCACAGCAGAGAGTCATACTGATGCAGAGGCATCTCTTGATGCAATGTCCAATTCAGTTATTTACACATAATTCTAGTGACACATTAAAACTGAGTAGAATGCCATTTTTCTTCCACGATTCTGTGTGTGTGTATGTGTGTGTACAGATACATGTATTTATGCCACCTGAAGGACAAACTTTATTTTCTGCCAGCTAGCACTAAATTTCTGCCTGCTTTGCCCAAATTTCCAGCTGGGTAAGAAACTAATGGACAGCTGTGAGATACAGCATGTTGGTACCCTTGTCCTCTTGGAAACTTGGTGGCTTTAAGAACTTCAGAGAGAAGGCTTTGTCAGGAACAGAGGTGAGTGAAGTGCTTAATGTGAACTTGTTTTGAACTCTCTCTTTAACTTCTGCTCTTTTTCTTTAAATCCCAGTTATACAACTTTGATGTTCGTCAGCTGCACTGGTCAGAATACATTGAAAGCTACTGCCTAGGCGCTAAGAAGTACTTGCTAAATGAGGACATGGCTGGCATTCCAGCAGCAAAGCAGCACTTACGAAAGTAAGTCTTACCCAGTGACAAGGACAAGAGCTCCTGGCTACCTTCAGTGGCTTTGGAGGAAAATTATTCTGGTTACATCATTGTTGAATAATACAGCATAGCTTATTTCTTACAGCAGAGGGTTGTCAGTATTTCATTTTTCCATCCTGTAAGAAAAAGAGGACTTTTGACGACACTAATGATCAGGGGCTAGATATTATGCCTTCCCAGCAGATGACCAAGTAACAGAGTTACAACGCATAAAAGGAATACATGAATACAGATGATCTTGGTCATTCAGAATTACAACACAAAAAATAAGGGTGAGATTTAGGTTTTTGTAAGCTCTTAGAAGTTTTTCGCAGTTTAAAGACACAGCATAAAAACTTTAAGCATTTGTATGATTTTAAATTTCATTATAAAATTGAAATTTCTAATTCCCGAGAGGAGGAATGGGCAAAAATTCTCCAAAATAAGTGCTTATGCTTATGTATCAATCCCTGGTGACAGTTTAAGACAGTCTGAATGAGCAATATGAGATTGTCCTTCTATTCAGTTAAAGATTATGCTCTTCCTGTCTTCTCCAGCTCTTTTACTGAGAAGTGCAGGCAACAGCAGAAGGAGCAGCTCTCTTAGAGTAAAAGCCTGGTTGTTTCCTTCAAGAAAACCATTCTAGTGCACTGTAAATGCTAGAAGCATAAAACAGCCTGTTGGTATAGCAAGGAATGCTAAACACATTCTTCATTCATGGGTAATTTTTAAAGGATTTATAATAACCTCTGTAATAGGCCAGTACTTGCCTCATAGTCCAAATAAGCAGTGTTGTATAGTGCAGTGAGAAAGTTTACCAAAAAAGAAAGACTCTTCCAAAAATTAAACGCGTCTTAGGACATTAGGTATTAAGTTTTCTTCCCTTGTTCAGACACTGGCAAAATGAGAATTGGAGAACTGCAGAAACTTTTACATGACAGAAAGAGGACAACATGGTGGGCTTGGCAGCGGTGGGATAAAGGTTGGACTTGATGATCTTAGAGGTCTTTTCCAACCTAGTTGATTCTGTGATTAACATCGTAAAGATCCAATAGTACTATTTAAATACATGGTGTAAACCACCCTCCTCAAAACCCCACTGCTGCAGTTACTGCAAAAGTGAAGACCATTCATTTATGATTATTGAGTAATTTCCCAACATTAAAGACAAGGTTCTACCCAAACGGAAAAACTTTATTCATCATCTCCTGCAAAGGCTCTCTAGCCTGCTACCAATCCTGCAGAGTGAAAAATAGCCAATATACCAAATCAAAGAAGAAAGTATTGGACCTAGAATATCATGAAATAAAAATGCTCACTTCAGACCAGAACAGCAGTCATACTGAGAGTACACAGAACAAGAGAGACTTGTAATACAGGTATTCCACCCATACCAGTAACTACTCACTGTGCCCTAACTTCCACACAGTCTTTGGCAGGGACTTCTTAGGCACGGTGTCTTCACTAAAACAGGAATGGCAAAAAGCCCAAGGGCCACTTGTAAATGGGATTTCTTACAAAATTACCTGTAGCAAATGAAGCAATCTGGTAAGCTCTTTGTTGTTTTTGTCTACCTCCGTAAGGTGCCTCTTTCTCTTTCTCAGGCTGAGGAACATCCGATACGCATTCAACACCACACTTCTTGTGATCATCTGGCGCATTTTCATTGCAAGGTCACAGATGGCTCGAAACATCTGGTACTTCGTGGTGAGCCTCTGCTACAAGTTCCTTTCCTACTTCAGGGCATCCAGCACCCTCAGGCACTGAAGCCATCCATCAGCAACCAGCCTCTTTCAGAAGGATCCTCCATCTCCTCTAATCAGCAACTATAGGCATCGGGGTCTGAAAGTAGCAGAAAAATCCACTCCCTCCAACAGCAGCCTGCATTTATTGTTTTATGATCTGTTCTATGATCACCTTTTTAATTTCAACTAATGCTTTAATACATGGTGGTCTTTCTTCCATAGAACCAGGCCAAATTTTAAAAGCCATAACTGAAGCTTTAGGAACAGGTAAAGCTGGAACCATTCATCTGGAGTCTGATGTGCAAAAGTAAGGATTAACTGAAGTCAGTGTCTTCCCATGTACTACCTAGGCTATCTTAATTCCATTTCTTCCTCAGAAGAGGTAAATTTAAAGCATATAGGCTTAGAAGAAAAGGATGCCATCAGGGAAGACCCAGCCAAGGAAATTTAACCTGTAAGAGGTCTTCCTAAAGAGGCTATTTCTTCATTCTCATTCCGTGAAATAGTACCTTATTGAAAATCATGATTCCACCTTTTCAGGTTTTTGAAACTTAGAGGGAAAAAGATCAGTTCACTAGGTCAGTGAACACACTGAACAGTTTTCAGATCTTGTCTTATATTACTACTGAGGACTGATATTTTCAAGCCATAACTGAAGACACATAAAATTCATGTATCTGTGTTAACTCTGCTCACTCACAAGCTGCTTTCTTATGGAGAGGCATTTTCTTCTCTCTGCAGTTAAGGTTGCAGTCTACAAAAAACTGCTCTTGCATTTATCACATTTGCTTGCAACATTTTTGGGGCTTGCTGTATTTACTCTGAGAATGAAGAGAAGGCTTCTTAAAATATTGAAGAAGAATTCAGAAACTTTTTATTGTTTTTGAGGAATAGGTCTGTTTCTCCCTTGGATTTGTCTGCAGAAAACTTTTCTCCCTGTAGCTCAAAACCAGCCTGATACTGTCCTTCATCTTTCATTGCAGCTAAATCGCTTTACATTTGATTACTCCCACTGGTGAAAAAGGGTAAAGACATGTATGGAGTAAATCCCATCAGGCCAATTCTGCTACCACTCTTTTCAATAGCAATTAAAAAGTCTGAAATCTGATTCCATCGAGGTTAACAGTTGGACTTAATGATCTTAAAGACCTTTTCCAGTCTAACCAATTCTATGACTTCTGTGTAAAAACAGTCATTCACTGTGAAGGTAATGCATTTTGTCCTACATTGCAGTTTAGAAAGGAAGTTGGGGACCTTCCTAATGCTTATGGCTGTTGGAGATGATACTTGTTTCACTTGTGAAGTATGAACTCCTGGGGGGAGGAGAGAGTGAGCCTTCTTCAAAGTAGCTGGTGCAACAATGGCCTTAGTGCAACAGCAACAAATTTATCATGTTATTGGATTTTCAAAGACAATCTAATACTGGAATATTTTTTATTCAGGTAACACTGAATAAGCACTTCAAGGTTATCATCAGACTTTAAAGCAGCTAGGTTTTGAAATGCTGCAGCGTCCAATTTCTCTAGTCTTGTGTCATGCTAGCTGTCAGAAAACAGTAATGTTACATCACAAAAAAATGACACAGTTGCTCTTTTGAGAGCTGAGAATAGCGGAGTATTTACAAGGCTGGCATTCTTCAAAAAATTATGCTTGTTTTTGGCAGTGAAGGCAAGAACAAATTATGATGACAGTATATTTATATCCTAGGCCTCCAAGCTAGTTCAAAAGTCTTTCTTAAGGTGCAAGGAATCCATCTTCCCCCATATGCCCCAGAGGTCTAGTTTCAAGCAATTGCCGATGGATGACTGCAGCATAATCTGACCAGAAACATGCTGTCCAGAGTGGAAAGGTTTTGGCACTCCCTAGCAAAGGCCTCTGTGTATGTCACACATTACTTCTGATCTATGCTTAATTTGGTCAAGCACCCAGTTTAGAAAGATGTGAATTTTTGAAGCTTTTGCCTTGCAAACATACGTTCAAAATGAAACCATGCTGGTTGTTAGCTATGCTTTTACAACTTCAGAAATCTGGCAGTATGTGCTGTGCGTTGCACATAGCAAGGTGTCACTGCCTGGGAAACTAGGAGCTATGGGTTTGGGTGCTGGGGACACCCAAATCCATAGTTCATGTACAGTGCTTCCACAGCAGTGTATATGGTGAAGGCTACCTGCATTATACTTCGCTAAGTTGGGCTACCTTGGTGGGGTGAGACAGGTTGCTGTAGGGATTCCTCTAGAAAGACTTCTTTCCCTCAAGAACATCATCAGGTCATCAGCCAGCTTCCAGTCTTCTCACATGAAAGCCTAAAAATCAAACTAAAACTGCAGATTATTTTGGAACAAGCATCCATTATAAAATTAGGAAATAATTTTAACTCATATCCTGAAAGTCTTTTTAAGTGCCTGCCTTATGGACAAAGAGAAGCAACAGCTAAAGGAATCATAAGTCTTAACACTATGCACATGACAGACAAAAGCTTTAGTCTCACAAAAAAGTCAAATACTGCAGACCTGCTGCTCCTACAACATCTGGTCTACATCAGTCTGCTTTACTATGAGTAAAGTGTCCTGCCTTCCCTTCCCCAGTGCTAGTCATGCCATGCATTCCTCACATATGCCTGTAGGCATTCACAGTTATTTGCACAGGTTGTTTTGTCTGTACGAGTCAGAGATGTATCTTTGCTCACCTGAATATACCTGGATGTGTTTTCTGCACATGCAAAAATATGCTTCCAGTTTCATTCAGAACAATGGTGATACCACATTTTAAAGCTCTAAAGGTAATAGCCACAGCAAAGCTACTACTCAGTCCTGAAAGAACAGCAGAAGCTGCTTGGGATATTACAGAAACATAGCTGTTGCAGATGGTATATGCTCTTCTGGAGACCTTTCATAGCCCACACAGCATTGCCAGCAGCTGGCTCCAGAGCTCTGGCCTTGCCTGAGGGGGATCAAACTGTTAGCTTTTCTTAACACGGACAGAACATGCAGTGAAAGCTGAATCTTTAGTCCATTTTCTTGTGGCTTGAGATGTTTGCCAGTGATTGAACCACAGAAATATTTCAGAAAAACCTTAGTGCAGAGACTGATGCATGGAAATGGCCTTTGGGTGCCATCATGACTGTCACCATGGAGAGCTAGACCTGGCATAAGAACTTGTTCTCACCTCAAGCAGCAACTTACCTTTGATGTTTTACTGCGTGCTCCTCAGTGTATTTGTACGTGCTCTGAAGAAATCCAAGCCTTGGGGAAAATATCTCAAAGAAAACACCGAGTGACAGCCACTTCTTTTCTTCCTTATTCTCTCTCTTACTCTTTCATGTATATTCACAAGCTTTTGACAAAAGAAGAGAATTACAATTGTATTAAGTTAAATCAGAGGTCCTGCGGTGCACAAATTAACACAAACAGGAGTGGATATTACTCATGGCTAAAGGCTAGAGCTTTTAATACCTGTAAGGTTGAAGCAGAACTCAAGGTTGGGATTTTTTCCCCTACAGAGGTAGCATAGTCAGTGTTACATGGAGAGCAGAGTAGGAAGAACATTCCTGCAGCCTCTGCTCATAGACAGCAGAAGCATTGCTAGGCACAGAGCATCCAGCTCAACGAGGTAAGGGAGTCTGAAGGATTCAGAGTAGTACAAGCTGCCAAACTCAGAAGACTCTGCCTCCCAAGGAGTAGAGGGAAGAGCTCCATCAGCATTTTGTTACCAGTTTGGTTTCTTGTAATAGAACATAGGAACCAAAAAGCTCCTCCGTCCTTCCCCCAGCTACCAGCAGGCAGCATAGAGAACAATATTGGCCGTCATTCTGCACAGCCACAAAATAAAATATCTGCCACGAGACAGTATAATGGGATTATTTGTTTGTTCCCTATGAACTTACAGTGTATCTACCCCCTTACAGTGTCAGAAGCCTGCAGTGTTGCTACAGAAATAACACGGACCACTGTTGAACCTGATGTGCTAATGTTTTGTTAATACTACGCATATATTATATATGTTTTGTTAATACTACTAGTCTGTAGGCTATAGCTATGAACTGCTGTGCGAAAGCAATGCAACACTGAATATCATTTCACTGTCAAAGAGCAGTGGGCATCAGCTTGCAATTAAGAAGTATCTTTTTTTAAATTAAATTGCAGTAACAAAAAAACCCCACCAAATCCCTAGAATTAATCTGAGTTTAAACTGCCTTTTGACTGACAACCAAAGCTGTTTCTCTCCAGCATGTCTGTTACCAAAAAAACCCCAAAAATTTCCCACCTATCCACCCTCTATCCAAATAACTTTGTTAAGAAAATACAATTCTTTCTTGGTAGGAGGCGGGTAACAGACATCCTGGTATATTACAGGTTCTTGGTCCATTACTCACCCCCTCAAGAAATGTGTTATTTATTTTCCATTTTCTAAGAAAACATGATTATATATGCCTGTGTGTATAGTTACATCTTTCAGCACCGGTATTCTCATACAGCATTGCTAAAAGTAATGAGATGCTAAAAAGTAGTGGGGCTCATACTGAAATGCCAGGCTGTGCTTGTTTGGTATGCACTGGTCCAGTTCAGTTTAAGACGAAGTGATTAAAACCTACCCTAGTTTCCCATGTAAAGGAAACCCAACATGTAGTACTATTAATGAAATCATAATCATGAATAAGCAACTGGGAAAAGAGGGAGGGGGGCATTCTTTTGTTTGTAAATAAGCTACAGCTTCATGGTCAAAAGCATGCTGTTGCTCTTACAGCGTTGACGTTCTATCACAGAAAGCAAGGATGAACATTTGTTACAATTGGACCCTTTATTCTAGCACAGAGTAAACAATATACTGTACATTCCCCAGAGGCTAAATGGTGAATATCCCATTACATGGTGCTAAATATTGGTATGAAAGTGGTACAGACTTACTTAACAAATAAGAAGATAATTAAAAAAGCATATTTGGGGAATAATTAAAGATGTGCTATCCCACTTTACTGCTTAAAAGTCAACTATGAATTCAGTGGTTTGTTCAGATTAACATGAAACTGGTTATGAAAGCTTTCTTGTCCTTATAAAATATTGGCAGACCCCAGTTTATAGTAAAATACGTATTCTCCCACTGTCCAAAGTTTATATAGTTCTATCTGCTATTTCTATTCTCTTGTTAGCTATGAGACAACTTACTCTTATAAATCTTAATTACAAAGTTTCTAATGTTAAGATGTAATCTTTTGAGCTCTCAAATCAGATAAAAATGGTAAAGTCACAAATTACGAGAACCTCAGCCATAAAATTGTTAATACAATGTTTATGTTATTTTAAAAATTTAATAAAACAAGTATTTTAAAACTATGGTCAATTTGCGTGGCTTAAGTTGCTAAAGGAGCTGCTTACTTGCCGGCCATTGCAGTTCAGCACAGGCTGCATGTGCATCACAATTGTACCACATCTGTACACATCTTTGGCACAGCTGCCGGCGTCCCGGCCTACATGGAACGGCAGCCCCATCTACAGGCAGCTGCCAGCACAGGGACCAGCCAGGCAAGGAGTGGGAAACCCCAAACTTTAAAAACAAGGACACGTGAAACTTTGACCCAGATATGTATGACCTGGAAGGGTCCATCTCTGATATGTGAAAGTGGTAGGGACAAAAAGTGATAGGGACAGGTCTTCAGCAAGGACAAATTGGTCATAACCCAAACAACTTCCTGAGCAATGTACGATATCCACATGAGAATACTATCCCAAATTCTTAGGTTTTACAAGGTAAGGATTTTAATTTACTCATGGTGTTAACACCATAATGCTCTTAAAGTCCAGAGAAATATGGTATGCTTTTATTTCAAAACTCCACCATATAGCAAGAAAAGTTTAATGATGTTATTGCATGGGCATCTGTGGGAGGTGGGAAATAACCATGGTTTAGACGTGTTTCTAGAAAGTGTAAACAATAATACTTCAGGCTGTTGGGTAAGCTCTTAATCTAGCAGTTCTCAGGCTTGCCAGGAACAATCTGACTCTACGACAAATAAATACTTTACTGTACTTTAAATGATGTCTGTAAGGCCATTTGGAAGCAGTGCCACAGTAAGATAATGAAATCACTTCGACAAATAACAAGAAAGTTGGTTGGTTGTTTTACAAGTAGAACAGTTCTTGCCTTTTCCAGTTCTGGGGAAAAAAAAAAAAACCAAACACAAAAAAAGGTAAAAAGTCTTTCTTGCTGAAATAATAGTATCTTAACAGTTGGGAAATTCAAGACTCGGTAATCTCCAGCTGCCCAAAGCAAAGACTCTATCATCTCAAGGTCTTGAGTGCAGGCACTCCATTAGTGTATTTGTAGACGAAGAGAATTACACATCCCTTAGAGGTTTCCACTGTCAAATACTTGGGAGGCGGAGTTTATATTTTAACATTAAAGCTGAAGTCTAGTAAATGTTTTCAGCTATCTGCATTGGAAGAGCCTGAAATCAAAACATCTCCATTCCCTTGGCTACTGCAGCAATTCTGTTTTCAAATGCCTATGCACAGCAGAGCCTACCATGAGTCCACTCGCATGTCCCCTAGCTGGTCTGCTGTATCTTGGCTTATTGCCCAACACCTCTTGAAGATTCATGATAAACAGATTATCTGGGCTTCTTCCAGTGCTCAGCAGGAGCACAGCAGGATCAGACACACTGAGCACAAACTGGAATTAGTCTATGTTTCTGTACTTTTTTAATTCTAGTGACTGCAAAGCCTTGCAATAACCTCATTTTCAGAAACTTTAAATCTTATAAATATATACATGTATATATTCCTAGATACGTATGTGAGAATATGTGTAATATACATATGTCTCAAGACAGGACTTGTCAAAATATTTGACACTTATATATCTGTGGATGAACATATGAGTGCACGCAGACACACAGATTTGGAAGGCACGGAAAGAGGGCAGATCTAACCTGAGTAGGGCCAAATCCTTACATAGCTTGGTTTCTGGATTGGGAGAGGAATGGAGTTGTAGTATTGATTGCCCTTACAATTAGGTGTAACACAAGGGTAGCAAGGTGCAAGCATGCTGTAAACAGTGGCACACTATAAGCTAACAATGGATGTAATGGGGAACTAATTTTAAAGAAAGCATAGCCAAAGCTGCCTTAATTTCAATACAAAGGTAAAATATGCCCTACCTGATTTTTAAAATCACACATACTCAGTGACCAAAACTTCATCTTTTTTTTCCCAGACATTATTTTGAATGCTAGAAGTTAAAATTACTTTCAAAACTGTCTGCTTTTAAATTCCAAAGGGGCTACAGGGGACCAAGACTTGGAGGCGGTAGATATGGATGGACTGGTATTTTTCAGTTTCTGTCCAGTGCTAGTCAAGAACAAGCATTTCATTGACATAATATTAAAAAATACTTACAACTTGCTTAGTTTTCAAAAGAACTGTTTATCACAAAACACACTACAAAGCATTTCACACCAGGCATTATTGATAAAAATGTTTTTTGTCAAGAATCAGAAATCATTTTACTAACTCCTTTCCAAAAACTGTATCTGTTGTACAAAGTTTTTCATCTTGGACTCATTTCACCAAATCACAAATATATTTTCCTTTAAATTTCTCCAAAAGGGTTTGGGTTTGGTTTTAATTGAAGAACTTGAGATACACACCTTGATAAAAGCAAAACAAGAAGCAACCAGACCAACTCTGAAAAAAAGGTATGAAGACTGAGGTAGTATTTAGCAAGTATGACTAATTCTGGGTGAGAAGTCTTTCTTCCTGCCATGTAAACAATCACGCAACTAAACCTGTTACACATCACCAGTTGCCAGTTTCTCCTAAACACTATGGCAGAAGCAGCCTCGCGGAACATACAGCACGCAGAGTGCTGCCAAATACAAGATAGCAACCTCTTTTCAACAACACAGGCTAAACAGACATAAACACACTTGTGTATGTGTGTGTATACATCTGTGTGTGCATGTATGTCATATATCTATGCATATCTTTAGATACAGATACATAAGTGAGGGTGCCACAGATTCTGCAGGTCTAATCCACTGCTTCAGGCAGTGGAGCTTGACTCACACCAGCACTGGAGCCAAATCCGCACCCTACCTTTCTCAGAGACACCTGTTTGCCAAGACAGCTGGTGTGTCTGTTGGTCTGTTGTCCCCAGTCCCAGCAATATTTGATACCCCAACATCACATTTTTTGCATTCTTCTAGATGTCATTCAGCTCCAAAATTTTCTCTCTCCTTGTAATCTGTTCTCTTTTCCCACCCCACGCACATCTCTCAAAACGTTTTGATTATAAATCCTTTATGATAAAAACATTTTCTCTATCAGAGATGAGGAAGAAAGAGAGGAGGGTCCAGAGAGGCCCTGGCATGCCTGTGGTCCAAGATTATAAGGAAACTGACTCGTCACAGCTTCACTGTAAGAAGAAAGAGGGCTGAGCTTAATGTTTCTCCATCCCCAGAATATCCACTTGATGGTCCATAACTGTTTGATGTAGGCTAAAGAAAAGGTAGGGAGGGGGGTAAGGAGAGAAAGAAAAGGCAAAGCTGCTCCAGTTTGCACTGAATGACTCCAGATAAAAGGAATGGCTTTGTCTCAAATTTTGCACATGCCTCCTGCTACTGCTATGGCCACCACAATTTTATTACAGTCTTGCCTAACCAAATTTAGCATGAAAAACAGGATCTGACCCCTGCTGTTCAGATTAGATAGAAATATATTTCATTCTTCTTTTCAAGTTAATGGCACCCCTAGTGGTATTGATTTTATAATGATGCTCTTCCATCAGAATAGCATTTTGGCAGTCTTGCTCCAGGCTTTGTGAGATTTATACTACGCATCCTAATCCAATAAGAAAAGAGAAGGATGTTGAGGGCTTTTTGTTTGTTGGTTTCTGGGTTTTGTTTGGGTTTAGAGAAAAAGCAGAGGACAAGTCATTCAGCCCTACTAGTTTTTAAAACTAAGGATGGAGACCACACCTCACTACGTTGGTCTTCTGTAAAATTAAAATTGATAATGTCTAGTAATCATCTTCTACTTCCTTGCAATAGAGCAGAGGTTAATGAGGGAAAAAGACACAGCAATATCATGAGCCATTCCTTAATGAAAAATATTTAAAATCCTGGAACTCAGGGCATACAAAGACACTGTTTTCATTCTGTTAGCAAATCTTCTCTTAAAATATAATTTTCCACTTTGTTAATGTAAATGTGATCTTTAGGGAGAAAAAAAAAATCAATTTTCCATTAAGATGCATCAATGAATTAAAGCCATTAGCAAGAAAGTGCAAATTCATTCTAAAGAACAAAGACTTAAAGGTCAACCTGCAGACTTCAATATTTAAAGCTTTTCTTCTGAAATTCTGATAACAGAGTATTATCAAGCCAAATAATCAATTAAATAAACTAGGGAAATTGTATTACTATTCATTTGCCAATAGAAGCAAAATGGGGAGGTGAAAAATGATGTAATGTAGGACAACCAATCCTTAGCTGACAGACTAGCTTAGATGACAGAATAAGCACCAGTCTCAAGGGGAAGGGATCCCAGCCAATCTCCCTCAACTAAGGACAACTAGAATTTACTGTTGTTCGTTAAGAACAGACCCAACAGGTCCCAGTTCATAACTGCCTGAATCAGGACTATATGACCCTAAAAAATGTTGTGGCACAGTGCTGAAGTAGATTTCTGGACTCCAGCATTCACTCCCTAGCTCTCAAATGGGATACCAAAGCAAAGGAAGTTGAATTAACCCATATCCCATTCAGAGCCATGAAAGGGGCACACCTTCATCTACTTCTCTTGCCAGAAGTGACCTGATGACACAAATTCCTTTAATTCCTTGCAGTGCAATCTCAGAGGTGACTAGCTCCTTCCAGGGAAACAGGACACACTAAGCTGCTAATCTCATGAGCACCACACAGCCACAGATGTAAAAGCCACATCAAAAGTAGACATCAAAGATCTGCATCTTGTAGAACAATGACCCAGAATGAAGATTAGACAGGACAGCATGAAGGCAATAGCTCCGAGCTGCCTTTGAAAAGCCACCTAGTAGTGATTTCAATAGGCTGGCAAAACAAAACACCAGAGGGGAAACCACACCAAATCTCCTAAAACCATTATTCTGCATCCCTACCCGCTGGTCTTGTCTATGTCCTGTTATGTGTCCAGGTACCACTGAGAAAGAGGAGAGAGTGAAAAAAGAACATCATAGATGAAGGTCCACTGATGGGGATTGCAGGCACAGGGGTACAAGTGACAGTGTATCTGCACAGAGACTAGCCCTGAACATAACTTGATTCAAGGCCAGGGAAGAAAGTGACATTTAAAACCATTGCTCAAAAGAATCCATCATTCCCCAGTGTTCTCTGAACAGGGTATGCAGAGAGCTTTTCAGAAGGCTTTCAAAAGAAATTCCCTCCTCAGTGAGTAGTGACTCGACTCGACTTCCATATTTCTGATTCACTTCTCACTGCAAGCTCCTCCTCTCCAACTGAGCTGTTTGGGCTTATAACCACTCCTGAGAGCACCTACCCCTTGAGAACCACTGGCTTAGAAAGGTATTTGGGGAAAGTTGCTGCCAAAGTGCCACATAATTATTGGACAAAATGTATATAAACGGGTTAGAGAAATTAGGGCTGGTGAAAATTCCAGCAAAAACAGCAAAAAGGTTTGTAGGAAGAGGTTGAACCTGTATTTAGAACAGTAAATGTAAACAGAGAACAGGCAAGATTTGAAGCACACAAGGCAAATGTTTCGCTAATTACAATGCTGGTCCTTTACCACTGTCATTTGTCACTGTTTCTGACAGTATTTGCTGTACAAGGCACTGAAAAGGCCCCAGAGAATGGGCGAGTACACCAGTGCCTCTGCCAGTTACATTTTGATGAGAAACTAATAGAAAGCTATAGTATGGCACAATCTTGCTGAGAAAGAAAGGTCTGTTTAAATGTATCTTATTCTTTCCCAATGCCTCAGGCCTTCAAAAATTAAGACCTTTTGGAACTCGAGGAACTAAAGAAAAATTTGCAACTATAGACAGTAAAAAATAGAGTTTGTAATTGTAGAGTAACAAATAAAAGTCTGGCTGCTTGGAAGTGCGAATGACAGTAACTTATTCAACACTGACTACGTTTATGCAACACAGGGTTTAAGGGGAACTTTTTCCTTGAGTTAGTCCTGTCTTCAAAATCAGGATTATTGATCATTTTAGCACATTTCATTATTCCCCTCTCAGCAGAGGCTGATGTGACAATTGCTCTGGGAAAAGAGCAGTATGAGTTGCCTATGGAGGTCTCTGGAAAGTTTACTACCACACTTAACGCCTACGGGGAAATGGTTGATAAATAAGGGGCTGCCGAATATGATATGCCAAGAAAAATACTAAGAAAGATTAAGTCAGTGAGGGCAAATTCAGCAATGAACAGACTAACACAGTAAACTAGCTTGAAGAGGCAAGTGGGGCTGAAGTCAGGGATCTGACACTCTGCAGGTCAGGGGAACTATTACACTAAAGCAGGGCCAAATACAGTAAGTTAGAAAGTAAAAGAAATAAACAAATTTTTCATCTTGCTCTAGTGAAAGAAAGCAGATATGCAAAACCATATTACTTATGACTTACAGTTCCATTTGTTACTCAACTCAAGTAACAGAGATTGACTTCATGTGCCAGTTTATAACCCCTGCTGGACAACAGACCTTTTATTAGCTGTGACACTTGTGAGCAAGGTGTTATAAACAAAACCTTCAAAGTTCTGGGGTTTGTAACAGTAAGAAACAAGTAATTTGGGAAGCCACCCCTAACGCACCTCCACACTCAGTTTGCCTGCTCCATAGTCGCACTGCCAATGCTTCACATGAACCACCCCGTCTGGCAGCCAGGTAAGCACAGCTCTGCTCCCACACAGGTTAATTAAGGAAGCACAGGTTAATTAAGGAGACAGGGCCACCCGGCTGTGTGATTCTGGCTATATCACCTAGTGCTAAAAGAGCCCTCAGCCCCGCTGGCAGTAAATCCTAGGCTTGTCTTGGCAGAGCACTAACCCAAATATAATGCTTTTGAATGAAAGCCAACTCATTTATGAGCAAGTCAGAGAACACGACAATTTGCAATGTTGTCCATCATTATGCCCAAACACATCTGAACAACTCCGCCCAGAACTACTGGGGAACTGGATGTGTTTCTCTATCCAAGCTGACTGAGTGAAGGAAGGGGAGCCAGAAGACATCCTTTGGGCCCAGATACCTTTATATCCTGCAGTGCCACAGAGAACAAAAAGAGACCTCCCCCAAACCCCTTGCTCTGCTCCTGGAGCCTATCCCTCCAGCCCTTACCCTCTTAAATTTCTTAGGGTCTTAGAAAGCCAGATACCTGCCTCAGCAGCAGAAATGAGGAACCTCCGGGGAGCTGTGCAGGATATACACCCCTTTTTATTTGTGACCCTACACCACATTATCGAACTGTACTCCTGGAAGTAGCCAGGATTTCATTTCCCAAACACCACAGTCACCTGGTATAAAAGCACTCAAAGCTACTGAACTGCAAGAGTGACTTTGCATAGATATTCCTGCATCCCCTAGTGAGGAGCACCTTACACAAACCTCACAAGTCAATTTTGGGACCTAGCTATAGGTCCCATCCATAACTAGCTAGGCAGCAGCTCTAAAGGAATTACATCTATTTGTATCTAGCCCAACAAGTCAGTTAAATGACTGCTTCTGGGCAGTGTGAGCCACACAATCCCAGTATGCTGTCTTGAATAGTATGTTGCAATCTTGCACTGGTTTTGATTCATATTTTTAATTACATTTCCACAGAAAAAGACATTAGAGGCTTACAGTTTCTCCTTTGCTGTAAGGGGAAAAAGTGTGTTTTGTAAACAAGTCAAATGTTTATACAGTGAAAATTAACAAACCCTGATGAAACTTGAGTTCTCTGGTACCACCTGATCTGCAAATAGATTTAGTTGATATTCAGTTCAACTACCATCCCACTTTTCTTCATAATAAGGCTTGTGGGGTGACAATATGTTGAAAATAAAATGAAACCTAAGCACAGCAGTTAGCTTCAGTTCAGTTCAGGTTACCCTGAGTCACCAAATATTATCATCACCTTTCCAGGGTTTTCTTCTCTCCTTCCACCACACTCACTTTCTAGCTTGGTCACATACTCTCTCCCCTGTGAGCCACTGCAAGGCCTCCTTACCTCGGCTTCCCTCCTGGAGCTGTGCAGCTCATTATTTCCACCTCAGCACTGAGCATCTCTGTATTGAATTATCTCTGAGGTCTTCAAGGCATTCTTCCGAATTCATCAAGGTCATTTCAAATTCTAATCATATCCTCTGATGTTTCAGCTCTCACTGCCAGCCTGATGACATCTACAAAGTTGAAAAGCACACATTGTACTCCAACATTCAGATCATAAATTAAACTCCTAGGCAGTGCCAAACCCTCTCATTTCCCCACACTGCTCCTTTTCTCCCTTATCTCCCTGCCTTCACCTCATGTCCTTCATAGAGAAGCTTGTGCTCAGCTGCCACTGATTGGGGATTGGACTAGATATCTCCAGAGGTCCCTTGCAACCCTAATAATAGCCAATGCTATGGGCCAAGCACAAACCTTTGCTCTCTTCCATAGGAGATGACAGCACCCTGCAAAGCCACTCATGGGTGCAAGCAACCCCAGCACCACTGCTGCAGATGCATCACTCCCCAGCCAGCACCACACCACATCCCACTTAGCCTCCCCCCCGGTCCTTCCTGGCACAATTTCTCCTTCAGAAGGTTTTAACTTCAGGAAGGGGAAGGAAAAATCCTTTTTTAGCAGGAAAAATTCTTTAATCAAAACTCCAGCCTTCAGATTTTACCACAAGCTTCCCGTTTACTAAAATGTACTAAAATGTTTCATAATGCATAACCAGGGGTAGCTAACCCTCCCCCTCAAATCAAAATACTGCATTTCCAACCATTTACATTTATACTGTACACATATTTGGTCCTGTTTATAATATTTTGGTAAATAAAAGAGAGAAAAACATTTTAGACACAGTCCTTCTACTTTATCATTTTATTCTATATTATTCCCTACCTCTTTGTGAACCAGTACCTCTCTTACAAGCATAATTATTGATATAAAGTAATATGTCAGTACAATGTTTGAGGGAACAAAATGATTTCTCATCAGAGAGCCTGAAAATCAATATATCCCACTGTGTTTAGTTCCTTACTGGATGGAGGCTGCTCATCAGAAGATCTGAGAACTTCTCTGATGTTACACTGGCTGCAGACTTACCTGTTCTGAGATACTGTTGTAGAGATAGACAAAGCAAAATTGAACCCCGAGCTAGGATTTCTAGATTAAAACTATTAAAGACTAAAGGCTCTGGGAGAACACTTATCAATAACGCAGTGAATTTTGCTCAAATCTGTTCGATCTAAATCAATTTACACAGCTTTTGGCTTACCACTGGGGCAAGAAGGATAAAAACAAATGAACAAAAGGAAAGGGAGAAAAAATGTCCAAGCTGCAACATCTTAGCTCTAGTTTGGTAGCCTAATACTATGACCGGTATGAAACAATAAATAGCTACTGAAAGTTCAGGTCCAGCATATAAATGAACAGAACTGTAGAAATATCACCCAAACATTTAACAGGTACAGTGTAACACCATTAGCTAAAGCAAGCCATTGCATCAGAAATAACTGATAAGGAGCTGATGCTTAAAAAAAATCAAACCATAAGAAAGGGAATTCTTATAGTTCTGTAAGTTTAGACCGGTTTAGAAAAAAGGAAAAGTGAGAGAGAACAAGATGAAGCTACGAAAGTGATGGTATTTTCCTGATTCATGACCATACAATCCCTCTGTCAGCAAGCTTCTGAAAATCTTTAATGAGTAATAGCAAAAGCTGGAAAGAGAGAATTTGAGCTTAGATGTTTGATAAAAGACAATCCCAGTGGTGGATAATAAAAGCAACAGCTACTTCTTTCAAATTTATTTTTGATCCTTGGCATTAAGGTGAGCCTAATATATCTATAAAGAAATCTATATGTATTTTTCCCAGGCTTCATTTGCATGATTACTGACTCAAAATAAAGAACATGAAAGATAGCAAAAGAATTGACTAGCTCTAATACACATTAAAACTAGCTTCTATTTGTATTTCTTCTAATCAAGATGTTCTTTAGCCTTAGAAAGCAGGATAAATCAGCCAATGAGCCATACAAAATAGCAAATACATTTTGGTATGTAAACCAAGAATTGCCTGCTGCTGATAAGTTGTTTTTCAGGATTTGTTTTATTATAGCAATTGGCATTCTATTTGGAAGTGCTATGTTCTGGGATAAATATGGAACTGGAGCATTGAAAAGTTTTACTAAACTAGACACATATATCAGTTTTACTTACTTCTCAGCAACAAAAATGGGCATGAACCCTCTGACTCTGAGTGCACTGGCAATCTTCCATGATCATGTAAAAACCAAGATAGTTACACCCAAAAAAAAGCAGGAACATAAGTTAGAGGTTAGGATACTCACTACCCACACCTTTTTACACCAGTTCCACTGAAAATATCAGAGAAAAGTTTTAGATCTGATGGTAAATTCAGAAAGGGACAGAAATAGCATTCTCATGGGAAGACAGATCAGATTTTCCTAAGCAGGCTTTGAGACATACAAGTATTGCAAGATCCAGTCATCGCTGCCACTAGCCAAAAATGAGTGAACAATACATTCTTAGGGAATTTGGACAATAATATGACTTTACAGGCTGATATGACTTGGACAATCTCCAAACCCCAGACAGCATGGAACCACACACTCAGAACAGACGGAGGATGCTACAACCAGATGTTATTATCCTGCCAGGATAGCACTGACTAGGTGCATGAAACTTGCCCTGGCTGAATGGCACAACTCTGGGGAACCGGGCATTAAATCTCATCTTGTATGAATAATTTGGCATCAGAATCGCACCTTCTAGCTATGCACTTAAGTTATGCACCTTCATGAATGTCTGCATATGTGTCATTATAAAATGAAACAATTAATTGCAAATTTACCCCTAGATAACAGTGAAACTCACTTCAGCATACTGATTTTGGCAATATAAACCTCTTCCACTTTTTTTAAATGGCACAACTGCAAGATATTTGTGCATTAATTCCCTTCTATAATATCATTTAGCCTGCAGCACTCCAAATAAAAAAAACAAAAGTTCTTGGCAATAATTATCCATTCTAACCCCACATTTTTCTGGTAAAATTTATGGAAACTGTACGACTACAGACATCACTATAAAAATATCAAATCCTTGCATCCTTTTTCTTACACACAGAATTTTCTGTGTAATAGATCCTTACATTTCCATCTTTTCCTACCTTAAGTGTCCATGTATACAAAGTTGCAGTATTATTTTTTCATTAATTTCATTTATGTGCCTAGTGCTTTAAAAATTACATTTAATCCATCTCATATATAGAAAAATCAGTTCCCTGAGATCAAAAATTAATTTTGTTACCACATGAAGAATATTTACCTGTTTCTTCTAGCAAAGAGAATCAGTTGAATGATTCATCCATGAAGCCCACAGTTTCTCATTCAGCTAAATAAGAAGGAATAATCCTTAAAGCCCTAGCAAAGCTGTAAGCCAATATTTCTTACTTGGGCACTAATTCTGCTCATTCACTGACACAAATTCAGAACCATAGATATTTGAGGAACAAGTTCTAGAGAAAAAACAAAACAAACATACACAAGAGTATTCCAAAGAACTAAGTTTTAAACCATATTACTTAGAAATATTAATAATTAACTAGAAAAGTCAAAATAATGTAATAAAAATACTGCATTGAAAAACAGAGATATTGTTTTATGTTATAAAGAAACTAGGGGAAAAAAATCTGCCTGAACATGTAAGTTCTTCTAAGGTAGTAACAAACGGCAGCAGGTAGCCAGCCAGCTGGGATTAATCCTTGCCCATACATCAGTGAAATAAAGGTGCAAGGAAAAGAGTGCTTTCTGTCACCTGCAGGTGGAAACCTTAGTAAGAACATGCAGTTCACTGCCAGAAGAACACAGCTCCAGGGCAAAGCCCATCATTTATTCCCTAATCACTAATAAAAAGATGAACGATTATGAACTGAATTATGGCAGATATGGTAAGTGGATGCACATAATTCATCATCCTCCCCCCATGCTGGAAATATGCAATGTTTTAATTGTTCTTAAAACGTGCTGTCATCTCTCGCTCTGCTGCTTCTACTCCATGCCTACTGAACTGACAAAGCACATTAGGAGCCACTGATGGAGTTCAGCAATGCTGAGGACCACGTTATGTCATGATTTACTTTAAAGGCTGAATTCATCCCGAAAAAAGACACTGTAATGATATTTCAAGAATGGCCTCACTTTACACGACCTTCTGTCAACTGATCTCAATGAGGGGCAGGATGGGATAGGATTTCACTCCTGAAGAAAGGCTATGTCATAATGCCACCAGCAGGGATTCACAAGAAAAGCAAGGAAGGAAAGCAGGAATAATGGAGGCATTGTTCACAGCATGGTGGTTCAGAGCTTCAGATACCACAGTGAGGAGACTGTGCTATTACTTATTAATTCTTTTCAGTAACTGCTTAATGGGTTTCCTACAGAGTTTAAGCATTTTCCAAATGAGGCATTTGCTGAGTAGGGATGTCAGATCGGCAGTTGCATGTCTAAATTTCAGCATGCCTAAAAATCACCCACTTCAAGCCCTACAGTGACCTGCCAAGTCATCAGACTTGACTGGAAGCAGAGGAACTGAATTTCCAGGTCTACTCTTCAAGCGTGTATGCCACAGACACTACTTAGCACCTGCTTGCGATCACAGCAACCTGTGCGGACGGTAAACCCTCTATAACAATCTCTTGTGGCTGTCCTCACATACATGACAGTGTGGCTACTGCTGCAATTTCTGCTGCTGGGGGTTCAGCAAAGGGTCTAGGTTTTTTATGTGGAGTTGTCAGCAAGTTTTGTCTTGAAGATGATCTTGCTAACTGGCTGCCTCCACCAGACGGTAAATGCTGGTCAGACCAAGTCTCTTTAGGTAGCCATTCTGAATAACCAGCTACATTCCCCAGCTGAGCTTGTGCCATTGCTGCATAGCAGAGACCAGAAACCTGCATCTTCTTCTCCTGAAATGCTTATTATGATGAATGGGAGGGGAATGGGAACTCTTCCATATTGTGCTCTCGTTATCTGAACAACACCCAACTTGCCCAATGAAGCGGAAAGGGATCTGTCTAGTTTATAACTGGCAAACACTTCAGGTCTTGGAAACACCTTGGAAGAAAAATGGACCACATTGTGAACATGCTCTGAGAAAGTTGACTGAGAAGCCCACAGTTTGGGGTGCTGAACCTAGGTACACAGCGTGACTGTCCAGAAAGTCAGCTGAAATATTATGATAGTTAATCTAAGAAATGCCTCACTAAGGTGACTCTTCTTACATACCAGGACATCATTGCTTCTCTCAGCTTCTTGGTTACCAGAGAAATGAAAACAGTAAATGTTTGTTTTGTCCATCACCTGTAAGATTTTAACATATCATATGTCTTAAGAAGGAGTCCCACACATCTTAGGACTCACCCCAATTTCCTTACTCCAGCACCCAGCCATTTAATGGTGTTGAGAAAGAAATACACGTGCTTTAGCACTATGATACACTTGCTAGTCCCCATCATATTGTATTGTCCACAAAGCAGCTGCAAGAAAGAACTTGTTGGAACCAGCCAGGTTCACAGAGGAGACCAGCATGATGTAGGTAAACTACATCACTACATCAAAACCTGTCATTCCCTTCAGCAGCAGATTTAAGTCTGTGCTGACATCACTCCATTGCTCCTGAGGCTCCATGCCAATACTGCCACTGTCTCATGTAAAGAAATATGCATGGTAACAAGCTATGATGCCACTTCCAGAAAAAAACTACTTTAAAATCTGTGTGCATTTGTTTAATTTTAGGTCCTTGAAATGCCTCCTCTTCTACATTTGGTGTTTTAATAAAGAGCGCCATCTGTGTGCTTTCATGCAAATGACAGCCAAAATTTACCTACAGATAATAAGAAAACAGAGAACAGAACTGGACGCACAAGATGTCCACGCAAAGAAATAGGAGAACTGTGAAAATCAAGAATTTTGCCTATGAGACAAAATAACGAGAGAAGAGATCCCAGGCAACATTCACTGCCACATGGTGCAAAAGGCAAGTCAAAAGTGCATTCCTCACTTCTGCTCAAGAACCCAAGAGATATGATGAGAACTTGGCATCTGCCACCCCTTTGCCTGCATGCTGCACACACATTTTTGGAGTCAGGCCACACGTGCACACACGTATTTTGGAGTGTGAGAGTATGAGTGAATTAAATCCATGCAAGAATTAATGTGAATGGGCAAAACCAAATTGCTTAGAGAGTTCATTGAAAAAAAGTAAACCAACAAAACAAACAGAAAACTACTTTCTCATAAAGTCTCACACTCAGTTATGCTCATTCCTACATTAGCTGTCATCTATACAGTAGATGGATAACACAGCTAAGGAAAGCTATGGAACAGGAAATTGTCATGTTGTCTTTTCCTGTGATACGGTAGAAAAGAGGTGGCAGCTGACACAGAGAATAATAGATGAGTATTAGTGATACAGAGAACTACTGAGGGATAAAGAGTAGAGGAGATCTTTCTCACAGAATGAGTTAAGCAAGAGCCCTCTTATAATACCTGTAATATTCAGAGACATTCTCTTGCTCAGCAGAAAAGGGGATTACTATAAAAACCAAACATAAAATGATCTTTCAAACTTTAGTGAAAGGACTTTCAAGAAGAGCACAAACAGCGAAAGGTAGTCAGATAGATTATTTTTTTAAAGCTATTTTTAATCCAGATTGCAGCTAAGTAATCAGTTACGCCCATGTACACTTAATGCATCTACACTTCAATGGTAGAATTCCCACCGACTTCAGCAGTGAATGGATTATGTTTCTGTGCTATACAAAATGCATATCCACCAAAGCAAGGGCTGCTTGCCACCGACCTCCTACTGCAAGGGAGGAGTGAACTGAATTGAGTCCTTGATGAGACAGTCCTTTATGCCTTCCAGAATCTTAAAATTTGGCATGAATTATTTGCTCTCTGACAAGGCTTATTTGGTGATTGCAACGGGTTTCCTCCCCTCCCACTTTCCTCCCCTTTTCTCTTTTAATTTTCTTTTTAAGAACTGTGCATAACTAGTGGGAAGGATATTTTCAAAAATGTTTTCTGTGAACATAATCTTAATCACCATTGCCACAAAAATGTGAACAATGCCAACGGAACAGTCAATGATCATAATTCTAAAAACCTAGCTGATTTTTAAATATAAATGTGTATTTATTACTGAATAAATTAATGTGTTACTTGGCTTGTAGAATTATAGAAATGTACTGATAATACTTCAGATTTTGTTTGATTTTGATCCAATGCCTAAATTAGAGATAATGCTGCTTTGTACAGTCGTGATTACACACTGAACTCCTTAGTCTTAAGTGCTTTATTTTTTGAATAAGATGACATTTTTCTTCTGTGGAAGTGTTACCTCTGCAAAGGTCAGGGGCTTTGTGTCACTGTGTGTAAAAAAAGAAAAGTTACAACTTTATAAAATAGTGATTCTCATTCTTTAAATCTTTAAGGACTTAAAATATTTGACTTTAAAAACAAAAAAAAATATGAAGTGAGGTGTAAAAGTGAAGCATGAAACATTTCCAAAAATTGTAATTTCCTTATTCAAAATTCTAGACCTTGGAAATTCAAACCAATCTCACTATTTATACTTGTGATCCAGTGATCTGATCGAGAAAAGCCAAATTAAAAAGGGCATGGAAATGAATCATGTTGGGCTGTTTTCCCATTGGTTTTCCCTACCAAATGGCAGCTGGACTACTTTTGGTTTTTTTTGAAAGCATTTAAGAACTGGTGGACACAAAGCAGCCTTCTGAGAAGTTAGTTTGTCCAGTTCAGAATGGTAAAAGAAGGATATATTTTGCAAAGAGCAGGCAAGAACACCCCAGGGTTGACAGCTCAGAGCCTGGTAGCTGCAAAAACAGCAAAGTTACTAACAAGTTGGTGTTCATCCTGTCCATCAGCGGTAATGTGTTTTAAAAGTTAGATTTGACAGTTCTGTATTTCCTAGTCTTGCAGTATTTTGCCTTTGTATGTCAGACTTCATACACATTTGTGATCAGGCAATGCTGGCACTGGCCATTATTATGTAAACAGTCTATTTTAATCTAAAAATAACCAGATGATTATGTTGCCTTGCTTTGGTGGATTTTAAAGAAATGCAAAACAGAATTTAAGTATGTGTAGTAGAAATAGTTATTTTGCTGCCTATTTTCCTTCTTTTCTAACTAATATCTTTTTATTTGTACTTGCGGATCATATGCAAAACAAACTGAGAAAGATATCTGGAAAAGGAAAAATTGCCACTCAAAAGACTGTGTATTATTAAAGCGTTCCCTATAAAAGATATAAAAGGAAAATATTTTACACGCTGTTATAAATGTTCTGTGTATAAATATACATGAATACACACACAGAACATAGTGTAAACGCCTGACTATATATAGTAACATGGTGTAAATGCCTGAGGAACATAGAGATGCTGTCATTTGAATACTTGGCTGCACAATAATGAATATACAAATAAGGATATGGGAAAATAGAGCAGGTGTAGCACACGCAAGTATTTTCATACAGAGAAATAACAAAACAGGAAATAGTTTGTTATTAAACATATCTAAAGAAAAGAATGCAATGCACATTATAGAAAGATGGAAATTAAACAATGATTACTAAGCCACTAAAGCATGGAAAGTTTTTTTTATCTTCATGTGACATTTTGGAAGTTGGCTACTAGATGCGTATTTGTTAGATGGACAGTTTATATTGTCTTTAAGTGTTGTACCATAAAATTACCTATGTGGTGGTGTTATTTTCTTTTTCATTTCCAAGGCATATGAAATCAGCTGCATTTCCCTCACCACAAGGTTGTAGCATTTGTCCGTCTTAAGCTTACACTATAGCTACTATAGAGCTTCTGAGTGATATTTGCAAATATGCCTGAACCAATAGAAAGAGGGAGAACAACGAAGTAAGAACATGTATTTCCAGAAATCAATTATTTGCAGGCGTAGAGAATGACAGTGGATCCCAAGGCAGATAAATCTTTACATAACAGGCAGTGGGAATATTAGCAGTTTCTTAGACGACATTAAGCACACAAATATGCACTATCTTAAACTAGAGGAAAGGCAAAAGGTGAAGAGAGTAAATATGACAAGCCACAAATTTCCCCACTGGTCTGCAGTCACACACACAGGAACCACACAGGATGTGACAAGTAGGTCAGATTACATAAAATAATGTGGAAAAATGAAAGGCAACTGCAAGTAGAACCAAGCAACAAAAGGTAATGTAACTGAAAAGCAGAATAGTGTGAAAGCAGTCTATAATATTATTGATTGGAAGTCAAAGACTATAGGAAGAGCTGACTGTTCAGTAAGCTGGGGGTAACATCAACAAAGGAAATCAAGATGTGTGTCTTTGCTAGGAAGAACTGCAGAAATGACATAATTAACACAGTATCAGCAACAAAGGGTAAGAACTCAGGTTAGAGCAGGTAGATAAGAGGTTACAGAGCACTTAGGTTAGATTTTTCTAATGTCACCTGTAGACTTTGAGCAAGTTGAGGCTGGCTGGTAGATGTCACGGGTTGCTCAGGAGAGATGGCAGGATTGTAAAAGAGAGACTGCAGGAAATACAAAAAGAACCTGGGAACTATTTTTAGTGAGCCTGACTTCAGTTCAAGAACAATACTGAAACAAGACTTAGGAGTCACATAGCAGCTAAAAAGAATAATAGACAGTGTAGATTTCCAAAGCCAAATTATGTCATATCAATTTTTCTCTTACAGTAGAGTGAAAGGCATCGTTAAAAACAGAGGAGCTGAACATGGCATACAGTCTATGCTTTAAAAGGTTTTTGATACTATCACACATGATTATTCTCATGAATAAGCTGAGGCAAGAATACCACAAAATTAATGCAAAACATGTCAGAAAATCACAATACTTATCTGTAATTTAATGCTAACCTGGAAAATTATATTATGCGCTACCACGCACCAGAAGGATTTGACAGATTCATTAATTATTTGAACGATGGGCTACAGACTATGCTCTTTAAAACTGCAGCTGGCCATGAAGTGGGAAGGCTACAAGCACTGCAAAGGGCAAGGTTACGTAGAACTGTTAAATTGGAACACACAGCTCCTACTGAAGTTTGTGAAAATTATGTCTTTCACATTAAAAGTACTGGCATGGACATGTAATATAGACTTATTAGGCTAATTTCAGAGATAGTTTTGAAAGGATTTTATATAAATGAACATTGTTCATTTTCCAAACTTGAGAATTTAAAATTATAAAATGCCATATAAAAACTTTCTATCCAACTGATGTATTATGACAGGCTCTTTAATTACTTGAATACTATTTTCGCATGAAGAACCACTAGTTTCTTCAGTGAACTTGACAGATGAATGAGAAAACTTCAAGATCTTTTCTGCACCTGTTATCTACATGCGGTCTTACAAGCTATCATGCCACACAGTTTGAATTCCACTAAGGCAATAAAATAATTCATTTCTTCATTCATTTTCCTGACAGTCATTACTGCAATACCGATAAGCTAGATTCACTGAGGTACTGGAAACATTAATAATTTTGACCGCTTCAGACACAGTGAAGCTAGTTAATCTAGGCTTCCCTTTTATCCTGCAAGGATGAACAGATCTTTCTACAATGTAATCTATTTGAGCTGCTGTAGAAGTCTGTACCTGGATGCTGTATAAAGATCTACTAACAATAGTGTCAAACACCACTTACTAATACCTGTATTATACACTATGAAGTCCAGGGAAAATGATCCAGTTTTATTGCAAAGTAGCATCTGCAACCCTGAATGGGATACTTAGATCCTCTAAAGTACACAGGGATTAGCCACTGCAGAATGGAACCTGGAAAAGCTGGATCGATGAGCAGCACCTAAAACTGCCATAAAATAGGTGACATCCTCCACAATTCAAAGTTTATCCTGACAAATAAAGAAAAATGCCCTGAAAACCAGAAATTGGACAAAACAATAACCTTAGTTTAGAGCAGCACCAAGGGGAAGCTACTACTAAAAGCAAAAGAAACTTCGTACCACTCTGCTGCAGGATGTACCCATGGCAGAGCTGTACCATGGCAGTGTTTTGTACATAAACACAGAGAAAGGCTGCAAGGATCAGACATGATTCCACAGGGCAGAAAAAAGCTGTCACAAGAGGTGAGCTTGTGGGACTGGGAAATAATGGACTGTGACTCCTGCCAGAATCCTTCATTCCAAATTCAACAAGCTATCAGGACCCAGCTAGAAAGCACTGTCCAGAGGTCTTGAGAATTGCATTTCAGAACACATTAGGAGTTTCTTACCTCTGAGAGTAGGTATGTCCCCAGGATCTGTGCTGTTAAATTGCCCACTTAATGTTCCCTAAACATGTTCACCCTCTAGGACTGGCAGTGCACCATCCCCTAACAAGAGAGAAGGGGCATGCTCCTCCTTGGGGTGGCTGGATCAGTCAGGAATTTTCTGTAGCCCACATTTCCAACAATAGCCCCAGAATTATTACACCCCTGTCCAGATCTGGGCAATGACCCTCTGTGATACAAACATTAGTAATGGTTGTGCCAGTAGTCGCTTAACAGATCACTGCAACAGCTCATTCTTCCTGTGCTGCCTTCTGTTTCTTCCCTCAGTTCCCCTCTTTGCCTTGTACACAACAGAGAACATGCATTTTCTCCAGATCTGCTTCATTTGTCATGGTTCTTTTACAAAACTGTGAAGAATGGCTTTATCTTCAAAACAAGAACTACTGTTTTTATTAACTATTTGTAGAGTTTAGAAAAAGGGGGAAAACCAGTTGCTGGTTTTGCTGTAGTAGGAACAGCAATAAAGCCCTAACACCTAGCTAGACTATAAAGAATAACTGCATAGTAACATAAGAGACAGGCAACTCCCTCCTACAACAGAACCCCTGAAGACGACACTGATGAAGATAAAGGTGTTGCGGTTCTTGAGGAACCTTATGGAAAATAAAACTGAAGACAGCCCTCAATATTATCCGGTACCTACTTTGGCGTGTCTGTCTTGGAGTATAGTTCACATGGAATAACTAAACTGTCTTCAGATTATGCTAAAATCAGCAGTCTGAATAATACAAGTATAATGTAGACATGCAATATGTTACTATTATTTCCAGTTTCCAGGTAAGTCACCAAGGGATTGTGTAATGGTGATAAAAGTTACCCATTTATCTTAATAATACTATAGGAGTGAAATCGGCAAGAGTGCTGTTAGTAAGTTGTGGAGTAAATTCTCAGTTTATCACAGAAAACTGTTATTGTTGGGTCTAAACCGACAATTTTTTTTCCTTTCTTACGTAACTCTGAATCCAGAGAGAATAATGGATCACGTTTGAGGCTCTTGCCATCACCCTAACTTACACAAGACTGCAATTCCCAAGTACCTGGAGGACAACATGCTAAGATTGCAGGAAGTGTGCCAAGTCCACTTGCTGGTAGGTAAACTGATAATGGGATTGCAGGATTAATTCACTTCTGGCACTCTACAAATGGGATTTAATAAAAAGGACAACCATAGTCCCAAAATATTTCAGAGTAAGGATGAGGGCAGAGATTGTTCCTGAGCTGTGCTGCAAGTGAAGAAAGTGGCCAGATCACCAGTTGAGTAAGAAGACATTGTTTCCCACGATTAACTGGGTTTTTTTAAAGCATCAGTATTTGGCAATTTTCTTGTCTATATTTCTCTGCATCTGCTACAAGCCCACCCACTCTCATTCTTCACGTCCTCTACCTATTTTATACCTTCCTGCACAAAACAGAGTGAGAGACATATTTGGGTCAGCTATTTACTGGTCTCTACTGCACTGCCAACAGTATTCATGCTGCCCACGACTGTACAGCAGGATTACTCACTCACCACAGGCCTGATCGGGGATCATGCTCCTTCTTGCAGGTACGAGTGTCACTGGGGATATGGCACTGAACTCCATCAAGGACTTCAGACAAAAGAGTGTCTCTAAGTTCTAACACAACACCTTTCTCGGTGTCCTCCTTTAGGGACTTTGCACACATGGGCAGCTCTGCTCTGGTACTTCACTGCAAACAGCACTGGCCCTTCCAGGTACTGAATTTTGATTTGTACTGATCTGTTGCTTGATGTCAGGCAGCTATGAGACATTTTCACAAAAACAAAATAAAACAACAAAAAAAAAACCAACACGCACCCCCACCAAAAAACCAACCAAACAACAAAAACTTAAGGGAAAACAAACCAACCAACCAAAAAATCATTACAGGACTAAAGCAGTAAGATCTGAGCAGTCACAGAAGTTAATCACAGAAGATTGAGGTGGAGGAAAACATCAAATCCCCACCTCTAATAGGCCTTGAGCAAGCTATTCACAGTTTGTCAGAAAAGCAGTGCTAAAGCAGTGAAAGCACTTGTGTTTCCAAATAGATCTTGCCAGTGCCATGCTCCTGGAATGGAAAAGGAATGGAAATATATACACATGGTCTTGGACTCCCACTTCCTTCACATGGCTAAGGCAGGATGTTTTAGTGGAGTTTTCCTTTGGAAAGCGGACTGTAAAAAGGACTATTTTCCTGTCTGCAGAACTCCAACATTTTGAGCATGGAATGAATTCCAGACCTTTCCTTGCGTATGGATTTGGGGGTGGGGGATTTCTTTTAGCATGTCTTAAGAGAAGACGACAGACACGATGTAATATACTGAATCCTAGGAATTGTCAGCTATCAGAGTTCACATCTCTGCCAGATTACCTTTCACTTGTCTGCTCACTGTCCTGTCCCCAACATCAAATGCACCTGCACAGACTCAAAGTTCACCAGGAAAGCATCTGTGATGTCCTCTTACCTATTCCTGGACACTACAAAGTTCTCCAATATCCTTGGCATTCTATCTGATATTGCCCCACACACCCTTTCACCTCATTGCCAGAGCACTGCAAGGGAGAAAAGGAGGCAAGCAGCATTCTACATACCTTCCAACACAGGCAAGAAGACTCCAAGCCCCACTCCACCTAGGAACAGGTGTATTCTTAGCATCAGAAATGCTTTTCAGAACCATTTAAGGGCTTGGAAGGACAGGAGAAGAAAGACTTCCAGCATCCACTCTCACACAGGAGAAAGATGCAACACAAAAGTATGATGGTTTCTTGTGCTTCTATCAATATTTCCTCAGTTTCCAGCACATCTGCAGTTCAGAGGTATTTCAGTACTTAATCCTCAAGTTCAGATGGGACCCAACAAACATATCAGACAGCACCAACACAAAAGGATGTAGCTCACCTTAGGTTTGCTACAAACTGCTCCCGAGCCTACCAGCTACAAACAGAAACATCATATGTGAACTCCCTCCTGAGAGGCAAAAGTCCTCCTAAACCTAAGCCCTCAAAGAGATTCCTCCTACCTGATGTACATTGCAGAAGTGGCAGATTTAGCTATGTTTTCTTTTTCAGGAGCTTCCAAAAACAAAAATGCAAGAAGATGCCTGGGTGCAGGTAAAGGGAAGATACGAGAAAAGCAGGAGGAGCCACAAACGCTAGGCACATGCATTAGCGTAACTGAACTCTGGTTTGGGTATCAAAGTCACTGGTGCTCTTTTATAATGGACAGAAGCTCAAGACAGACTCATTTCTAATAAAAATGCAACATTTTAATACTGAACATCTTAAAAACCACTAAAATACAAACTTTAACTTCGCTTTGAAGAGGGGATTCAACTTCTAAGCAAAATGAAATTGAACATTCAAGAAATTATGAACAGCATCTCAGAGTTTCCATAGAATGTCAGCAACTCTTACTGGAGCTCTTAAGTCTAGAGCCACACGATTAGTATGTTCAACTGAGGGAAAACACACCCCAAACGCTTCAGTTCAAGTTCACATCAAAACAACACCCTTTAAGGCCTCTCAGTTTGGCTTAAATGAATATCCTACTCAGTTAAGGCTAGTACAAAATCCTACATAGTAAGAAACAGTGTGTGATTTTCACAGTCTGTGTTCACACACAGAGAAAGAGAGTTATGTATGATCCCACAGACTTATCTTTGGACCAAAATCTGATGTCATTGCACTGTCACCAACAAGACAACTTGTTAAGAGAAGTAGCGTTTCTCATTCTCATAATATAAATCCTATTTTAATAATTACTAACAGTGCATCCTTTTAACAAAAACCACAAAACCAACAACCCACAAACACAGTGTCAGTTCAAGAGAAAGACTTTGGCATAGGCACAAGCCCAAAGTTTCTTTATCGCAGCTGTTGTCAGATTAAGTTACAATTAACTTTTTGGCACTCAAAGGCTCTGACACTGCTACTAGCCTGAGTCAGAGAGAAACAAGGAGGTAGAAAGAACTAACACTTCTTGAAACTCTGCACTTACTAGCTTTAAAAGGATCCATGTCAGAGACCTGCAGGAACAAAAGCAAAAAACAAACATAATTTCTTCTGCAGACTTCACAAGACAGTGCACCCAAGCTTCTCAGTGTTCTTCCCTGAGAAGTTATTATTTACCCAAGTCCTAACACCAGTGAACTAATACACTGCAGTCAACAACTTGTAATAATAATCCAAACAGGATGTAAGAGAATATATAAAACCACACTCAAGCGAGTTCACCTTTGAATAAAAGAGTAAGTGTTCTCTAAACCAATTTGCCTTTTCCTTAAACTCTTAATAAGCAAAGTAGACCTGAATGGTGATATTTTAAAGGGGTCTTGGGTGTGAGGTTTTTTTGAGGAGGTGGGGTGGTGGTTTGTTTGTTTGGAGTTTTTTGGGTTTGTTTTTTTTTTTGTTAGTGAGTTTGATTTGGGGGGTTTCTGGAGGGATATGGTGGGTGTTTGTTCGTTTTAAGCAAAAACCCAGAAAATATTTTTTTGTAGTTTTAGTAGTGATGCTGGCCTACAAAACAGCTACAGTCACCTATTTTAAAGCCTTCCTGAATGAAGGAAGCTTTCGCAAATGGATTCTGCAAATAGAGGTGCAGTAAAACTGAACTTGTTGCATGTTGCTTACTTCTATATAAATCGGACTTACTAGGAGTTGCTTAAAGCATCCCTGATGATTTTATCATTAGCTTCAGCTTGTTAGGAGAGGTCCAAATGCCCAAGTACATACTGAAGGCATATCAGGTACAAAAATATACTTAAGCTTTATGCATTATCTTATACATGGATGTTGCACTTAACTACACCCCAGAGATAAAGATCTCAAGCTACCCTGACAAAACACATTACTGGCCAAAATGTTTGCATGCTGCAACAAATGAACAGGCAGTGGATTTGAACAGCTGCTGTTTGCTTATGTGTCTGAGGCATGTATCTTTCCAAGTTTGAGTGTACAGTCAGCATCTTCATAGCTACTACAATTTCAACATTACAGCCCAAGAGATCCCATGTTCGAGTGAGAAAACAGCACAAAACAACAGTCACGTTTGTCTACATTGGATACATTCACAGCACAAAGCTGATCAAGAAGTAGAAGATGCAGGATTTTGAGAGACTGAGCGCGGAGTGGTAGGCAGAATTCCAGGTGATGACTGGGATAAGAGACTCGCATTTTCAGGGAGAAGACTGCTAGGACCAAGAAGGGGAAAAGAAACAGATGCTGCTGCAGCTGCCTGCCGTCCTAGCACAAGTCCTAAAGTACAAACATTTGAATTAATGAGATCATTGCCCGAGAGAAGTATGTTCAGTTGTTTCTGAATTTCTTGCAGGACCTGCAGCTGACTTTGCTGATTTAGAAGCAGCATGTCCGTATTCTCCCTCATTTTCTGCACTGTACAAAGAGAAAAGAATGTTAATGCTTGCTATGTAAGAATACTTCAGGTAACAATTTAGCAGTCTTTTTCTACTTACACTCTTCAAGAACAAGATTCAAGTGATCCTCCTCAGGTTTCCCTGCACCACCCCTTTGCTCTTCATTATGATGCAGAGATGTAAATTCTGAACAGTTTGCATCTAAAAGCAAAATAAGTGTAAGTCAAGAGTGCACTGTACTACCAATTAGTAGCTCAGCATTTCAAATATGCGTGCACACAAGGAAAAGGCAGCTCAGTAACAACCATTCCTCTCACCCACATTTTAAACTTAAAACTTTGAGTCACATGTTGGCCCAAATTAAACCAAACCAGAACAAAGACAAGGCAGATACAGCCCCCTGAAACATCACAAGCTTGGGTTTTATCACAATTAAGAAACTTTTCTCTTGCTTCTCCCCTCTTTTTCAGGGGCGGGGGGAGGGGAAGCAGGGGAAGGAAGCAAACTAGAGCAAGAGCTGTTAAAGAATAGGATCGCTGAGGTTCAGTGAAATACTTCGTTTATAAATACATAAACCTCTTCAAAATTGTGTAAGATACAGAAATCAGATTTCATTCCTAATCCACCCATTACAAGGCCAATCACAAAAGCCATTTTATCATGGAGCTTCTATTACAATGATGCAGCAGCTACTACGTAATCCAGAATAAGTCTGTGCATTTTCTTTTCATGCAGGCATACTACTAGGCTGATCTGATATTAATTATAAAAATGAGATTGTTTTCTTCTTATGAATTATAAACTCTTCAATTAAAAACAAAAAAAAAAATCAAGACAGAAGAAAAATTTCCACAAGAAAAAATGCATTAGAAGTGTACGGTCCCATCATTAGGGCTCATTAGCAGAGTTATTAGGCCACCTCTTTGCGTCTATGGACTGAGTGGTCCCAAACCCTACCTTCGGAATTCAGTTTTGCCATTTCAGTAGTTATTATTTCCATTGTTAAGATGAAAGGCTTTCGTGCCCAGAAATTTTTTTCAGGAGGAAAAACAAATGAAAACAAACCAAACCAAACCTGAAAAACTTCACACACAAACGTATGGCCTCATGTCTTAATTGCCATGCTGTTACATGATGTGGTCAAGAGCCCAATATCCCAGAACAATTCTTTGCATAGCTAGGCAAGACCCAAGATTAAAAATTAAAACATTCTTGATCAAGTATAAAGGGACTACTCATGCAAAAGTATAACAGAAAACAACCCACAATATTAGGAGTTTCTGGTCATTACAAAAATGTGGAATACTGCAAAATCCCCAAAATTCTCTAATCGATCACCTTGCCTGACAGCTTGTACCATACCAGGAGTATTACAGGATAGCCAGGCGAGACTTCCCCCTGCAGACAATGAAAAGCTGCTCATTTAATATCCACACATAAAAAAATAACTGCTAGAGATTACCAAGGCCCTGGTTCTTAGCCTAAATTCCTTCTGCTTCCCTCAGCTTAGTATTTGGTTAGTTAAGCACTTCTGAAGATCTATTTCTAGACATCAGGCAACACTATGAAGCAGGAATTAATGGGATCCAAGAGCTTTGGAGAGTCTAAGGACCCAGGCAGCCTTCATGGCAAAGTCTGAATTTCAACGTCGGCATTTTCAAGGCACTTCTTCAAATGACAGAGATAAACATATAAGAAAGGGATAAAAAAAAAAGAGGAGTGAAGGAGGGGAAACCCTATCCAAACAGAAAACACTCATAACGTCAGCAAGGAGGAAGAAGTGTTTAGGAACAAATGGAGACCAGAGTATCCAATATATCCCATGAGTCTGCACAGCTTGAAATAAAACTCAACAGATGCAATTCGGTTACCTGCTGTCTGTTCACTGGGTTTCTCTCTTAAGTGAATCCACTGATGTTTGATGAAGTCGGAGCACAGACGAAAGCTATTTCCACACTCGGTACCCCTAAAGGGTTTCTCATCCACATGGACTTTCTGATGGTGGAAGAGAGCTGCACTTCCACTGAAGCTTTTTCTGCATGTGGTGCAGGAAAAGGCTTTCTTTTTCGTGTGGGTTTTGTGGTGAGCAGTAAGGTCTGAGGCATGGCCAAAGGTTTTCTCACATTCCTTGCACTTGTAGGGCCTCTCCCGCATATGCACTCTCTGGTGTACCACCAGGCTGGCCTTCCTGCTGCAGCTCTTCCCACATTCTCAACACTCAC
>NW_009929483.1:51345-53826 GCF_000696875.1 Nestor notabilis
TCCCACATTCTACACACTCAAACATCCCCTCTCTCGTGTGGGTTTGCAGGTGGTCCAGGAGCCTGTGGCGCCTCTTAAAGCCCTTCCCACATTCTGTACACTTGTAGGGTTTCTCTTCTGTGGGTGGTTTCTGGCCATCAGTGATGAAGGTAGGTTGCCTGGAGCCTCTGTTTTGGTGAGGGGGGTTATCACAGGCTTCCTTCTGCTGCCTTTGCAGACTAGCTGGCCCCATGTCTAGGCTGAGGGCTTCTGGAAGCTGAGGCAGTACATCTTGCTTAAGGTCTTCAGGAATTCCTTCCTCTTCCTCGTAGTTACTCAAAATGCAGTCCCCTGATGGAGTAAGAGAGCAATCTTGACTCTGCTCCTTCCCTGAGACAGATAAGCTGCTCCTTTTAAAATAACTGATTTTCCCAGGCCTAGTATCAACTTGCACCAGATTCCCCTTCTCCAAAGATGAAGGGGAATTATGAAGATTGAGACAAAAAGACAAGGAAAAGAAAAAGTGGCACTAAGAAGAAGAGAGGTGAGAAAACTACCTCTTCTCTTCCTTCCCCTGCCCATTTCCTTGTTCTTCCTCCCCTCAGTCTTCCTTTTGCCCCCAGGGAACGACAAAGGAAGACTGACAAAATGAAGGAAGAAAAACGAACATGCTGAAACACCTTACCTGTCACAAATACCTACTTTTTAGCTATTTGTTCCTGCACACTTTGTTCAGAAGCCTCACAGCCTGCTACATGAGGATTAACGCTCTGGTTTAAAGCTGTGCATTTGGGTGGGGATGGCTCAACACAAAGTAAGTCCCCTTAACCTTCATTAGACAAAATCAACAGGGAAGTTAGGTTGTTTCTCACTTGTGTTAGTTAATATTTGCTAAAAATATTTAAACTACTTCTTTTACAGGTCAGCACATCAGGTTTTTTTCCCTAAACAAGATCAGTTGAAATTATTATAGGGAAACAATTGTGCATCAGAAATCAAAATAATTATTTCTTGATAAAAAACCCCAATTGCCAATTAACTATTACCATGTCTTTAATACCTAGATCTAGAATATCGTCTACTTTCCTGTAGTGACAAGCCAAATAAATGGCATTTCAAGAAAGCTCACAGGAAACATCCAAACGTGGTCCTTTCTTTCCTAAAAAATGCAACTGATGTATTTCCCAAATAAGTTTGCATGACCATGCACCCCACAGTAAGCTTTAGTTATCTTACTCTGATGACTAAGCTTTATATTTAGTTCAGCATTAAGTATGACCTGACACAGGCTTATCCAAGTTCAACTTCTGCAGGCATCTTAAGATGTTTATTATTAATTCAAGTAGAGGACTTAGCCATTAGCATATCTGATCTAGCATTAAAATATTCAGTTACTCACACTACACATACATGCACTTAACAAATTAAGTCTCATTATTCCACTAACAAAAAATCAGGCTTTCTACCTTCAAAGTAAAACTTTGCAGTGTAATTTCAGTCCTACCCCTATGACACCAAAAAACAGAACTCTTAAGTAACATGCCCTTCAAAAGACAAAATGCTCTCTATTTACTTGGTCACAGTGAGTGCTCTATTTACATGACCACATGTACCAAGACATAAATACCAGCGATAAAACAAACAAACACACCCACTTACTGAGGGAGTCTTGTCTCTTAGATCAAGGAATTACATCCAAGACACAGCTTTTTCCCAAAGGGATGAAGACGACTCCCTCTGACAGGAGCAATCAATCCCTCACTCTACAGCTGACTGACTATTCCCAGAGCCCCACTGCAGACCCCAGGTCTCTAACAGTGAAATGGGAACCCTCCACTCCCATTCACAACTAGTGCTGAGGAGTCACACGTTTCAGATGCAGTTGTGCAACTCCCTGAGACCTTTCTCACCAGTGAAAAGCCTAAAAAGGAGAAGTGTGCTGGTTTTCCTTTACCCCAAGTTGACTGTATTATCTTACTTCAAAACAGCTGCTTGAAATCCACAGCAGAAAGAAGGACAAAATACCACTGAGCACCTTGCCCCAACCTAACATGCCATACTGTCCTAGCAACCAAGGATAGAGCAGCCAGCTGAAGAGAAGAAAGAACCTCAAACTTCTCCCTGAAATTTAACTAGCAGAGCTTACACCTCACCTGTGTATCCTGCAATATCACTCTTCCCAGCCTCCTGGAGAATAGAGAATACAGACTCTATCACTGGCTCCATCTAGAAGAGAAAAGGCCTGTAGCATGAAACGTTTCCTGCACAGATAGCAGAAAGGGAGCAGCAGACAAGGGTGCAGTGCATTTTGGCAGTACCCACAGGCTACCTAAAAGGGTAAACCTGCATTTGCTATCGAACACCACCTAAACAGAGAAATGAGGCTATTAAACCTGAATTTCATCGACTTGCCACTTGGAGAGCTTAATCGAAAGACCAGTGTAATAAAAAGCAGTGTTACCTAACCTCAACCTCCCTTGTAGCACCAACAAGCTCTGAGGG
>NW_009929484.1:0-1572 GCF_000696875.1 Nestor notabilis
CTGTTACACAAGCCCCTTTGAGTTTGGGCAGCTGTCAAAATAGCAAGTCCCATTACTTATGAAAGCACCTGGTATTTCTTCTTCATCCCCAATGCAGAGATTAGGACTCATGGCTACACCATCAAGTCAAGCCTGCAAAGCAATGCAGCTGGGAACTTCCTAGATCTGACTGACTGTACAAACACCAGCACAAGGAAGAAAGCAGGAACATGTTTTCAGGAGCACAATTCTTCTTGGCAGCGTGGACTTGGAACAGCTTAACAGACAGTTGTAAAGTCATACCCTAGATTATTTATCCAAACACTGTTTCTACTCTGCAGAGACTTTAGTGTTTCCAGCTTGAAAAATAAGAAAGCCATTGACTCAGCAAAATATAAGCCTTCAATAAGCAAAAATCACCATCAGTAACACTGGCAACAGCATTAGAAAAGCCACTCCCTGATCTCTTTACGATTCACAAAGTTCAGATGTAACTAATTTTAAGCCTTGGTGAAGACTGCCTGCACATGATGAGGCTTTTTTTAAGTATAGAAAAGATAGAATAGAAAAGCAGGTGGGATAGCAACTGCTGTCCTATCATACCCTGCTCAATCATGTTTCAAAGACACTTTGCTATTAACATTTCTACTCAGTCCAACTGAAAACTAAAGCAAACTTTCCTAAAGTTAGGCTACTATCTTAAACTGGTTTCCAGTCTAACTGAAATTAAACAAACTGTTAAAAAAGCTAACACACAGAAATCCACCTTGAGCAAGCCAAGAAGTAATACTCCCTCACTAAAAATAAGAGTGACATGATGACATTAATGGAAAGATAATACTGGGGGTGGTATGAGTCTATTCTTTAATCCCTATCTTTCATCATTCGTTTTCATCTAGCATTTTAGCTTGAGACTGTATTTTTCCAGCCTAGCCTCCCTTGAAGTAGAAGCAGTCATACTAATAAAACTTACTACAGCAAACCTGAATGAGAAGACACCATATTCAAAGACAAACACTGCAATTTTGTGCTTGGAAATGCTATATTCTCTTTTCTTGCCACCTCAAGTGAACGTTTATCTACTGCTGCACTCAGGTGTCGCAGTAAAAATTAAAGACCCCAAAGGAAAACAAGACTGATTCACAAAAGAAAACACAACTATAGATAATCTGTATTGCAGACATACATCACAAATATGAAGCTTAGCAACTCATCTACTGCAGTATTAGTAAAATTCCATCCAGGCAGCAACATCTTGCAGTAACTATGCAGGTTTCACAAAGCAATGACACTGCCCTAGCTCCGAGCACGTTCAGTTTGAGGTTTAACCCTTCGACTATTGCCATCACACCTAAATTAGAGACCAAGCCACCTGGATGAAAGGCTGCAATTACATCAAGAAGCAAGGTTAATGTTTTACAAGCGAGCGCGAGAAGCAGCAAATCGGAGCTCAATTTACAAAGTAGCTCACCCGAAGAGAACTGCGCTGCAGCTTTGGAAAGCGTGTAACAAAGGCTCAGACTACTACCGGCTCAGGATGTTCCTTCCCTACCCTACCCGGGCTGGTGGGATTGAGGAGGAGGCACCATGGCA
>NW_009929485.1:0-2613 GCF_000696875.1 Nestor notabilis
TCTGGATGGCATCCCTTCCCTTCAGCGTATCTGCCGCAGCCCATCAGTTCCATGATATGGGAGCTTTTGTAACAAAAAGAATATTTATGCTATTAATTCTCTATAATTTACTATGTGAGCATTATGTTGATTGCTAAAAACAGAAGTAGCTGGGGCTAAGGGAGGAAGTTTGCCTTTGTGCCTTGTTATGCCTGTTTTACACTGGACAAATTGACTTCTGCCCCAGAAGACTTGGCCTCTTCTCAAGAGCTACCCAGCAAGCTCCACTGGAAGAAATATGTGAAATACACAGTGAAGCAGTCAGAGAAAAACACAGAATATAGGGAATTTTAAATATAAATGAAACCAAGAGACTTAGAAGAAAACCAAGGAACTTTCTTACAAAAGATGTGAACAAGAGGGATCCTGACTGTATACAGATTGCTAAATTTTAAGTGTTGCTGGCTGAAAAGCAAGACCCTTTTTCCTAGTGTGAGTTTATTTTGGGGGGGTTTATTTGTTGTATTTCTGAAAAAAACCACAACTTTAAAGATTGAAACATATAAAGATTTTTTTTTTAATCTTTTAGTATGCTTTAAAGAAAGAATGGAGCAGTTTCACTCTATGGCTTTGGCTGCCTGGGGTCCTATCCTAACACTTTTCTAAGCTCTTTGTCCAGCTCCTTAAAGCAAGCACAAAAGAAACTCCAACATAATTTCAGCCATCTGGCTTTAGATTGAAAAAAAAAAACCCCAAAACAAAAAACAACCAAACAAAAACCAGAAATTATCCACCAAAGAAAGAAAATCTGTACCATTTCATGACAATGTAAAAACTAAGTTGATAATACGGGACACCTCAAAGATACAAAGTAAATATGAACAAACTACAGCTGGTACTAATTCTAGAATTTTGATTGGGAAATCATAAATATAGATATGTATTGTTGAATCATACAATTTAAATAAAGCAATGGAATTTAATAGCTGATGAGAAACTGAAGAGGTGGCAGAAAAGCTCTCAGGATAGAACCTGTTTCCTAATGAGATCAGAAACACATATTCTTACCAAGTAGATGAGTCAAACTGTAATTCAATAACTTAAATACACAAACTAGATATTATTAATCACCCTTGAAAGAGGGGGGCACTGTCTACCTCCAGCAAATATTGTGTGGGTAATCTTTTGCATACTACTTTTGTGTCATAAGCCATTGAGCATAATGATGCAACAGAAGACTTAAGTGCCTATCTGTCTAACTTAGATACACCTTAACATTTAATTTTAGGCCTGATTCCCAGAATGCAGTTCAAATCTCAGAGCAAAGTACACGCACCTAGCTTTTGTACAAGGCATGAACAACATCTCAGAAGAGTGATAGGAAAAACCTATATGATAAACAAGCAACCAAAACTAAAACACAAGGAAATGCTGATCATTAAATGTGCCTGAAATCCAATGCTGTGTATGGAATTTGAGTCCCAAAAATCTAGGCACACTTCTTCATTTCGGATTCACATCTGAAATTCTCTCCTGTACCTAGACTGCAATTACTGCTCTTTCAAAGGATGAGATAACCTGGATATGGCTTAAGGTACATTTACATTTTGGTATAAGTACCATGTTTGCCATGAGAAAAACATGGGCTTAAGCCCTCAGGAACTCTGAGGAATTGTCTTGTGTTCATTCAAAATTTTTTGTTGGATTTGCCTAATGACTATTCCACATGAAATACATAAACAAAAGCTGGCAGACAAGAACCTGTGATGATTTCCTGGTAGGGGGCTGCTTCAACAACTGGACTATGGAACTATTTTTCCTTAGAATGCTCTTCCTGATCCTTCGCATTTCCTGCAGTTCTGCAATGTTACAGTGGTACAGCACTGGCAGGAACATGGATTCGTATATCCACATAACTCCACTTGACTTACCCTGTAAATTAAGTTTTTAAGTGGCACTCCTGGCAGGTCACAATGCTGGCTTTTATCTCCTTTCTGCTAAAAAATCAGAACTAAGATCTTCTTTTTTTCCAGCAATGATGGAGGTAGCCCTACATACTAGAGGGGAGAAAAGTGACAGGAAAGGAAAAAATTTCTTCCAGTCAGACTTTAGAAAGAAAGCAGATTCAACAACATTTTGTTATAGGCTTACTTCAACTTTGTTGAGCTCCTATTTTCTAAATCCCACTAAGACATAGGTGGGTGCTCTTAGCCTAAGCAGTTCTGGGTATGCACAAAAAGAAGAAATGAGTACAATAAGGACATTCCAGACTGGACATGAACATTGAATTTTAAACATTTTTACATACAGGCAGATACTAAGCAACGATTTCTTTATATGGTAATACTGGCTGGAGTGTACATTTGCTGTATTCAGTGGAGAACAGGTCTGCAGGAAGGATAATACGTGTTCCTTGGCAAGCACCACACAGGTTAAATCCATTACACTCTACATGACTTAAAATGAGTCCTAAAAATATATATTGATCTGTTCCATATGTATTCAAAGTGATTTGCAGAGCATAGGAGTCAGCTCAAAAAAATAGCGTGAGCCAACTTATCTATTCCATATTCACCATATGACATCAACCCAAGAACTTTTTTGGAATATGTCCTGGGTTCAGCTACAGCAGTC
>NW_009929486.1:0-2273 GCF_000696875.1 Nestor notabilis
CTATTTTCTATTGTTTGGGGATTTTTTTTAATATCATCATGTCCCTCTCAAACAAGCAGTCAAGAGCTGGATCAGCACAGATGGGGTGCAATCCCCACTGCATTTTCCCCCAGGGAGAATAACTCACTGAATGTAACTGAAGTAAGAAGCGATACACAGCAGCTGCCTCCACTGCTCTATGTTATGCTATGAATGCTATGAACTGTATTTATATCACCTACTTTCTGATAGCTAATAGGAACATTTCAGTGCCTCAGATTTAGGCACCTCACTGCAGCAGGGTGATTCAGACTGCCTCTGCTGAAGGACCCAGACTCACCCTGCAGCTGAAAGAGACAACCAATGCTTTGAAGAAATCTCTGTTGCATCTCTATCAGCAAGAAGTGCAGTGCAATATGAGCAAATCCTTAGGGTAAAATACTGGTGATGAGAACCTGACATCTGTACTATACATATAAAAGGCTTTGGACCTATTCTGCTCTGGGCCTGTGGATTTGAATATCTCGTAATTGTTGGAGCACATCTTCTGGTGAACCGAAAATAAAAAGAGTTGATCTTGTGTTCTCCAAGACCGCGCTGTAATGTGAATCCAAGCACAGCACATAGAGACAATGAGGAGCTTTACTTCAAAAACACATTCCTAATTCATACAAAATTGCTAATGCAGGTACATTCTCTGAATGCTTCCAGGGAATGATGCAGAACATCTTAATTAGAAGTCTTCCCTTCTCCATTGACTACAAGTAACTACAAAGGGAAAAAAACCTACATATATTTTACTTTTTCTTTTTATGTACTATAAGAAAAAAACATACAGACCATAGAAAACTATGTATTTCCACAGGAATATGCAGAGCACCCATATACCAGAAAACCAGGCATGGAAGGGCTCACAAAGCTTATTAAGGAGATGCCTAAATCCAGTTGGGATTTCAAGTGCCGAACACTTCTTTTTGGCTATAAACACGCACAGGAGAATAGCACTCCTGTATGTCAATAGCCTAATGGCTAGCAAGTTGAATTTTCTGCCCCAAAACAGACAATGTGATTGTTTGAAGCAGGGCAGGGGCTTTTTTAATGTTTTTACAGAGGTCATGGTTCTTGAGAAGAAGCTGCCTCAACTGCTTTCTAAGATTTTAGTATTTTAATTTTGCACACACTCCTTGTAAGTTCCAGTTTAGTAGGTCTGCATATGCATAGGTCATGCATAAGTGGATTATAGGATTTGCATGCAATAAACCACATAAAGTACAGCCTCTAATCCAGCCTTCATTTCCAGGTGAAACAACCTTTCATTTTGCTTGTTTTTCTGTTTGCTGGTATCACACGTCATTTCATATGCTGAGCCTCTCTAATCTCACATGTACAGTAAAAAAAAAAAAATTTGTTTCGCAAATGAACAGCTTTGCTTCAACCACCTATACAAAGCTACACTTACTTATATATATTTGCACCTCACAAACACAAGACAGAATTCAACCTTTAATAAATCAATTCCAAGATTTTGCAAGTATTCAGAAACTCACTGGCATCTTAACACATTAAGAATATGTTTTATAAAGGTCCTCCAATCTATCCTTAAATGGAGAGTATCTTAGAACACCGCTCTTTATTCTTTTTCAGGTAGTTGTGTTCTCTTCATTGCAGGAACATATTAAGAATCAAAACCTTTAATACTGTGTTTTATTTATGGGATCATGAACAATGATCCCCAACATGTTTATATTTAACAATTTCAGTCTTTGAAAAATGTACTCGATTGAGTGACAGTGATTATGAGAATCAAAGCAACTGCATGGAAGATTTGCTGAAGGAACTAATCACAACTATGAAGTTCAGAGACCAGCAACACTGTCAGAAATACTCCAAGCACTTGAGACTGATCAGATTTTGAAAGCAAATACAATTCTACAGAAATAATGTGCAAAACATGCAAAACATTAAAGTCTCACATCTGAAGAGAAAGTACCACATGCCACTTCCTTCGCCTCCACTTCCCCCCAAGTGCTGCAGTGCCTCTTCTCTTTCCCCATCCTCTTCAGTTCCTGTTTGCTTTCCTTTTGATGCTGTCACAAATGGGCTTCCAAGTATACTTCTCTTTGGATCTTAGTTACTTGCGAATCACACCATACAGAAATAAAAATTCAACCAAATTCTCACCCATGGATTGATGATTGTTGTGTGCGAACACAGCCCTACCATCTGCCATGGATTGATCCAGACTGCACTAGAACAGGGGCAAGCTCCAGAACACCTGCAGTACACTGATGACA
>NW_009929487.1:0-4716 GCF_000696875.1 Nestor notabilis
GAGAAGGTTGGGAAACGCCTCTTGCGGGGTGTTGGCGCGGCTTTGGTGAAGAGGTGCGTTTGGGTCAGAGGTGCTCGTTCAGTATCCACGTTAGTCAAAACAGATCTCGGGGAGAGTTTGCGTTTTAGTGGGGTACCACTAAACCCGTCCCATTTACGCGTAATCAGGTACTCTAGTAAAAATGCTTATTTGAATAGGTTATTAAATGCTTTTCTGAGTCAACCTAAGTAATCCAAAAGTTACAGTAAAAACCACTGTTTACATATCGAGTGTACTGACAGAACTGCTCAGTAGGTAGAGATTTCTCCTTTAACTCTTATGTATACATTTAGTGTGATTTCAAAGCTGTGTAAAGTGCATGTGCAGGTAAGATACTTCTCTAAAACTCCAGCCGTTGCAGGAAGACATAGAGTGTGGTTGTTTGTGCATATGCATCTTCTGTCTTGCACCTGAAGGGTCAGGTATTGCTTTGCAGGCTCCTCTACAGTCTTGCATGTCCAGCATTTGAATTTAGCTGTCAGAGTTGGGCTGGAGATGTTTTTAAAATCAGATACTTGCAATAGTTTTCCATAGAAATTTGCTGACAGTCTAGATCAATACATACAAAAGAAAATGCAAATTTGAGAAACAAAAGCATGGCAGAAAGTTGTTACTTGACTACCCAGCTTTTGCAATCCTTGCTTACTTTCTTCTTGTTAATTTTTCCATGTTCTTTACAGCTTGACTCTAGATTTTTTTAGAGGTATCTGACTTTTACTGTAGTTAGGACTTGTTTTCTCAGTGTGTTCATTTCTTCCAAATGCCTTGTTCATGAGATGCCAGTTGAGTGAGAACCAAAGACCTGGCAAGATTCACAGAAAGAAACATGTTACAATAACAGGCTGGAGGTGGCTAGGGATAGTGGAATGATTTCTTGCTCTACATGGTTTGACAGAGGACCCATAAGAGATCCTGAACCTTCTCTTAATTACACTTTCAGCAAGGTACTGTTGGAGCATTGGCTGCTTGCTCTCCCTGTTTCTGGCTGCAGTAGGTTGCATGTGGTGTAATCAGCTTGGTAAGACAACACTTGCTGCCGGGTGCTGTGATGGTGTTCTTGCAAAAGGCAGAAAACAACAGCTATTGCTACTGTTTCACGACAGTTCAGGAGCCCATCTTTCCCCTTGGGTGTTAAAAGTTCAGCAAGATGTTGGTTAAACCTCTTTGAATTCAAATCCTACTTAGAAAAAAACTTTGGGGGTTTGTTTGTTTTATGTAGAAGAGTCTGAAGCTGTCAGATGTTTAAAGTTTCAGGGGAGAGAACTATATGACTAATAAAAGCTCAACTTTGATAGAATGCGATTTGAAGCCTTTAATAAAATGTATTAAGCTCCCACTGTGACAGCAAGCAGTTTCGCACATTTTAGCTAATTTAATGGAAACATGGGAGTGTAGAGTCCAATTTATTTTTTTTTTTTTAAAGAAAAAGTTAAAAATTACTCCAAAGCAGATCAAACTGACAAATACAGATTCTCATGTGTCCTGACAGACTCCTCACATTTTAAGCACATAAAATTGAGGTAGCATAAATAAAAAGGATGTGGCATCTATATATGTATGGCATCTATATATGTATATAAATGTATAAATATAAATGATGGATACAAAGCACCAATAATGTAATTCCTCATCATCATTATTATAATCATCGTAATTATCATTATTATTATTCAGTAAGGAATCATATACTGTAAATAGACAGGTGTTTCACTTATTTTTCTGCCTTTTTCTCCCTGAGGATTGCAGCTTATTTTTTGTGTGTGCTGAAATAATTCATCAAGGCCGATGGGAGAGGTTTAGAATGTAATAAAATTGTATGCTCATAAATGCAACATATGAAACAGAAGGCAGAGTACATTTTAAATACCTCAGTATTAGGAGGAAAAATTAAAATATATGGAACTTGGTAGAACTAGATATATTTGTCTAAAGACCAATGAACAGGAAATAAGATCTCTGAATTTCCTCTTTTATTTCAGGTTAAAAGGGAAACTTTAGTAGATTGGCCTGTTCTTCATTAGCAAAAGCAAGAGGCTAGTTTTGGGACTGTACTCATGAATTTTATTTGTGTTTTGGCAGTTTTGTCAGTCTTAAGTGTTGGGGTGTGTATGTGCTGCTTTTATTACGTTGCCATAGAAGCCCTTTCCTGTCTCATCTTGGATCAGTAACAGGACACAGTGCACTGAATAGAGTTGCTTTGGGTTCTTGATCTAACCCATGAGACACCATTTGGAGTCTTAGACATTATTTATTACCACTAAAGTATTTTCAATTAAACTGACAGCTAAATTTGTCTGGCAAATACTGAAATTCTTGTTTATTTTCCAAGGAAGCTGAGATTAAAGAAACCAGCCGTGAGAGGTCACAGGAATTTGTACTGCCCATCTCCACAATTACTAACAAGTAAGCACTATATGATATTACAGGATGGAGATGAACTTGGTCTTTGTCACACAAGTGAGGAATACTTAAGTGATTTCCAGAAGAGGAAACTCTTGAAACTTATTACCAGAAGCATAATTCAACCAATGCCACAACTTTGCCTGCAGTGTGAAGATGGATGTTCAGAATGCTTTTCCTCTGAACACAGTGAGTAACCTCAAGAAAGGATGAATGAGGATGATGAAAACACCATTGTTACTGGTGCTTTTGAGGATGAGGAGGACCTAGAGATCTGGAGATACTTTGGTCATTCTTCCATGATCGTTATGAGGAAGACTCTTGTTTGCTGGCACTATTGCTTGGCAGCTGCAAGAGGAAATGTTGCTATTGTATCAGGTTGAAGTCAAGAAAGTTGTGTAGCCATTGAATACAATTAGGACTGGCTGGACTCTTCTGGACATTGATGCTTGTAAGATGGACACCTTAAGTTAGAGCTTTGCTGTGCAAGTGGTCTTTAAGTTACAGTGTTGCTGTCTAGATCATCACCCTCTGGGGCTGGTTTTCAGAAGTGTCACTGTGAGGCTGCACAGCCCACTTAGCCAGAACGATGCATCCATTGCTTCTCTCCATACAACCTCTCATGTTTTAATGTACTAGTTCTGATAAACCATGGTTTGTTTGGTTTCTTTTTAAATAGCCATTCATCATCTGCACCTACACAGGCATGCTTGGCTGTGGACATATTGGTGCTGTATGTGCTTATATATCACTAGAGCTTTCCTTATGAGAATTGATGAACGAGGGGAGGGTTGTGTGCTTGTCTTCCATAAAAGAGGTGGGAGGAGTATGTGATTCCATGCATCTTGGATCCAAGTGGAAGAAAGCCTTTGTCCTGCCCAGCTTCTGCATTGCAGTGAGAAACGTTTAAGAATTTTAAAATCAGAAAAATTATAATAAAAGTAATGAAAATCATCTGAGTTTTTTTTTTTCCTAGTTTGTGAGAGTTGGAGTGATGGTTCTTTCTCTGCAAGGTTCACCATACTAAGCAGCATGTGGGTTTCTCATGGATTCAAGGACTGTCATTAAAGGAGTGTTGCTAACTTATTTTTTAACTGCCTAGTTTGAAGGAACTGAACTGAACTCTGCTCTCAGAAGTAGCTCACTTTTCTGTGTGAAGGGAGTAGGTACGTTTCTTTTCCTCACGTTTGACTCTCAGCAGAGTAGTTTCTGGTTTCCTGCTTATTTTTAGAAAGAGCTGCAAGATCACAAAAATGTAGAACTTGGAGCATTCTTATATACTGTATTTGCATCTAGTAATGTATACTTTTGTTCAATTTTAATTTCAGTTCTGTATTTGCTGCTAATTGTAGAAGCCCATTTCCAAAACTTGTAGGAGTTTTGTTAAGAAAAGACAGCAAGATACATGTCCAGTGTGCAATACAACTGCAGTGTTAGAAATGGGAGCAATCTCTGCAAGATTACACAGTGATGTTGGAAAGCAGTTTCAAATGCAGGAAGCACAGGACGGGTCAGTACAATAATGGGAGAACAAATGCAGAGCACTGAGGGGACTGGGTCAGGGACCACTGGCTGTAATTGAACAGAAGCTGTTGGGAGCTTCCCAGTGGTGCTTCTGGGAGACTGGACCTTCGATGTCTACTGTCAGTTAGGTTAATTATGGGAATGTAAAAATGGACATGTGGAAATGAAATGTGCTGTCAGGGATTGTGAACAGGAGGGAAGGCTGCAGAACCATGGAAGAGTGAGAAGTCTTCCTGAAATGGTGGTAAAGAAAGGGGGACAATTTCTGCTCCAGACTGGTGGGTGATCAGCTATAAGGGAAGGAGAGAAGGAGCTTGAGAAGGCAAATGGAATGTGATTGTACTGTCGCTTTGGAAAAGGCAAATGGGATCCTATTTTGTGTCAAAGGACTTCCACTAGGAAAAAGGAAATTAATGCTGCTGCGAAAGGCACTGGTGAGATAAAAGAGAGTGCAGTTCTGGGCACTCAGGGTGAAGAAATACTCATTAAAGTTGGAAGTGAGAGGCAGAAGTTGGGGATACGGACAGAGCCTTATTTATATGAGCAGAGCCTGTTTCGTCTCACAAAGCAAAGCTTGAAAGTGAATCCACTAAACGCCAAACTTCTGCGGGAAGACGCTCAGTTCTTGCCGTTGAGAAAGGGGGGGCGGAGGCACAATCACCCTGTGACTCGCAGCAGGTTGGAGCTGGGGAAGCGCCTCCAGTCCCTAGGAGCACAGGGGGTTCCAGCGCGCCCTTCTGCAGACGCAGGCGG
>NW_009929488.1:0-5595 GCF_000696875.1 Nestor notabilis
TCCAACCCTAACTCTTCTATGATTCTATGAACCTATGGAGAAATCTAGTATGAATGGCTAGTTAATAGTTTAGATCATTTGCTATGGTAACCTTGCTTTTGTGTGCAGCCACAACATTAATCCCCTGTGTCTACAAATCCTGCTGATAGGATATTAATTGTATATTTTGCCTTCTAAATTTTGCATTTCTTAAGTGCAAATAATAACATTGTTTTGAACCATGTCTCCAAACGAAGTGTGGAAAAAACCAAGCAAAGATTCCACCCAGTCAAGTGACTGGCTTATGTGACAGAAGAAATCAATTGACTGAAATATTTGATCTTGTGTGTTTGCACTTTCTACTAATTATATTACAAGGGAAAAACGTGCCTTAATTTTTCCTTAAGTCACTATATATTATTACAAGCCAGTGGCAAGAAAATAATAGGAGAAAAATTGTATGGTTACTTTTGGTTCTGTGCCTTTAAATAATAATGGAGCAAGTACTAGGCTCTGCTAATGTTTCACTAATAAAACTGAGAATTTGGTGATTCTATAATTAGATACAGATGTGAGTGCTGTTAGCTACAAACAGCTAGCCACAAACATCAAGCCTGCATAGCTGCCAACTACTCATTTGCTTGCCATCAGTTTTGAGTCTTTAAGAGAGAGTACATGGTGCAAAATACAGCCTGTTGACTGCTGGTTCACAAGGAATACAGTGTGAACAGACTTGAGTAAGTTGTGTTTCACAGTAGCAACAGGCTACATAGTGTTAGGGTTTTTGCGAGTTAAAGGTATAAAATGGTAACTTTTCAGTTACTCTCAGCTTCCAAAGAAGACAAACTTTGTTACTGCTGCCTGTGAGGAAAATGCATCATAACCAGTAGATTATAAATGTATTATATTTGCTTTCGGTATATTGAGGATAGAGGCTGAAATAAGAAGCCTTAATATGTGCAGATTCTTTCAAGTATATGCTCATTTGAAGAAATTAATGTTTAACTTAATTGAGTGATAATTGGCTCCACAACTTTTACCAGAAAGGTTATGTATTCAGACCAGGTGTTTAATTCATCTTATATGTAATATATGTGTAACATTATGTAATTACAAACAGCTCCAGTGACTGGAACCACTTATGGCCACCTATGTCATACAGCAGGACATGGATGTGCTTTTTTCTAGTCCGACAATATTTAGAGTTTCTGCAAAATTATTCAGACTAAAACCTAACTTACTGTGGTATATGTGCAGGTAGTGGGACAAAGGGACTCCACTTGTCCAGGAGGAACTCTCTAAATATTGTGACCTGGAAATTTATAGTCCTCAATATACATATGTATTTATCCAGTATGTATTTATCCAGTATGTATTTATCCAGTGACCTCCTTAAAGGCAATGGCCAGTTGTGTTTCTTTGGCTGAACTTAGACTGATTAACAGAGCTGATCAGCCCTGGGTCCCATCTCATGAGAGTGGTTTCCATACCTGTTTAATGATAGCTTGTAATTAATGTGTTTTATAGTAGCATACTGTTTTGGGCAGCAAAGCTGAATCTTGTTATATAAATGAGTTCTGAGTTAGATGCTACTTACAAAACCTCTGGTCCCTGTTGATTAGAACTTTACTCCTTCCTTCATCCAGGATAACAAGTACTCTTAGATTTCAGCTGGCAATAACTAAAATTTTTCACATGTACAAATTAACAAGGTAATTTCTGCTTGGAAGACCTAAGCGGAATGCATGCTTGGACATGCATTCTGATTAGGTCTTATTGTACTACAATGGTAAAAACGGAAATCTGCATAAAATGAATTCCTGATATATTGAAATGCTTTTGTAGGCACTGTGTAAGCTAACTTCTGTTCCTTCCAAACTAGCCTCTCCATCTCTTCCAAGAGATGAGGAAAAGTTAGTCACATTAGTATGCCTATCACAGGACTATAGCTACTATGTAGGAAGCAGTGGTAAGAAAGGCTAGAACCTAGCACAGCATTAGCATACCTGCAAGGATTACAGCTTTGCTGAATACAGCAAGTGATGTCCATTTGGTCTGTGAGCAATGCCAAGAAAATTCCAGGGACAAAGACTAAGCTTCTGCTTAAAAACATCAAAAGCCCATATTCTGAATAGGCAGACAGCCACAAACACTGGTTAGTCGTGCTTTCTTTCGTTTTTATTTTCAGTAAAAATATTTATAGTTTTCTCCACAGTCTGAAAAAAGCTATGAATTTCTTCTAAACAGTTCCATTCAGAAAGTCACTTTTTGCTGCTGATAACTTGTTAGAGGAAGGGTTACTCTGTCACTCTCCATTGGTGGAAATGACATCCATATGTTACGTCTGTGTTTGTTTGTCCTGCTCCCTGTTTCCAAAAAGCATAAATACTTAGCTATTTAAGTGGAAGTAAGATTTATGGAAGGTAATACTGATTTCAATATGTTGCAGCATTGGAAAATATTGGCAAGAAATAAATGAAACCTTCCAAGTCAGACAGCAATTTCATTTTGCTCAACAAAAGTATTCCTTGCTTTTTTTTTTTCATTTCAATAGTAGAGTTACTAAATACTAAATGCTGAAATTTTTCAAAAAAAAAAAAAAAAGTTCAGTCCCTTGTTTTCATCTTACCTTGTGAAAGCCCTGAAGTGTCTCTTCCCTGTGCATGTTCACTTCATTAGAGTATGTGATGAAGTCTTCAGACCTAAACTTGTTACTTGCTTTGCAAAGAATTATGATATAGTTACAGAAACAAGTAAAGCATATGCTATCTTTAATGTATCACTGAACTGTTAAATACTGTTGGATAGAAAGGAAGAGAATGGGAAAGAAGGGTAAATAAGGGACCTTGACAGTAACACAGCCACATAATCTTTTTCTGAAGGGAAGCTTCTATGCAACTCCCTCACACTGTCATGTCCCACAATAATGCTTGGTTTTGGTGTGGTTTCTTTGGGTATGGAGAGGAGCATGTCTTAGGACCTTCTTAGAAACTGCTTCTCAAGGCTATAAGTATTGCGTGGAAAGAGGAAAATATTTAAAGTAGTAAGGGCCTAAATGGTATACCACTTCAGGACATGTGTTTCCCAGCAGGTACACCAGAGGTAGCACGAGGTCTGAAGATAATTTTCACATGGTGTTTTTTTTTCCCTCTTTGAGATATGCACTTATATATGGGTATGATTGCTGTAGACTGTTAAAATTAGTTCAATGCTTAATTATTTTGACATCGTCATAGACATGTTAAAATGCTTCCTGGTGCCTCCAGCAGATTCTCGCCAAAAGATATTAGAGAGATTTGACTGTGCCCTTCGCAACTAGGATTCACATTTATGTCTGCACAAAATTGTTTGTGACAGGCTGAAGCGAACAGTTATGGGTGTCAAAGATTGGAAGTGTAAAATCTCATCAGTTGTAGCTAGCAACATAATATGTAGGAAAGAGCTAGGGGTGTTTCTCGAGGTTTTCTGTAAATTGCCTTTAAAAGATCTAGGTTTTACTTCCTTGCAAATTTTTGTTTCCTGAAATGCTATTGCTGAATTAAAACTTATTTCCTTAAGGCCACCATATATTTTGTTTCTGAGAGGTAAATATATGTGAAGAGAGTGAGCAAAAGTCCACATTAAGTTGTTTTAATTGTAACAATTTATTTCAAGGTCCTTCACATTCATAGAGACATCATCAACTTTAGAGAAAAAGCATGAAATTTGTCAGAGGTCATCCTGTTGGTAATACAGGTTCTGGTTTGGTCTTTGTGGAAAATGAAGCTCACTGGAGTTTGTTACTCTAGTGGTAGTTTTTGTTCACCTTACTTCTACTTATAGAATCATAGAGTGGTTGGGGTTGGAAAGGACCTTAAGATCATCTAGGTCCAACCATCCTGCCATGAGCAGGGACAACTCGCACTGAACTATGCTGCCCAAGGCTCTGTCCAACCTGGCCTTGAACACCATCAGGGTTGGAGCATTCACAACTTCCTTGGGCAACCTATTCCAGTGCCTCACCACCCTCACTGTGAAGAACTTCTTCCTTAGATCTAATCTAAACATCCCCTGTTTAAGTTTGAAGCCATTCCCCCTTGTCCAACCACTACGGTCCCTAACAAAGAGTCCCTCCCCAGCATCCTCATAGACCCCCTTCAGATACTGGAAGACTTAGCTCATCACACGTGGGACAAGCTAGTTCTATCCTGAGATCAGTTCTTTAATCTGTCGTGCTGGCCTTGTAAATGTGAGAAAGACAATTCCTTCTAAATATCTGAAAACAGACTGGAGGATTAAAGTGGCTGTAGGCAAAATGTTATGTGCCTTAAATGAAGAACTACAAAATGAGTGCTTTGGAAATGCTGTCCAAATAAATTTTATTCTGGCCACTTCTTTACTACTGTTTTAGAATAGTAGTCTTGGCAGATACATGCCAAATATTATATGGAGTCACATTACTACCTTAAAAAAAGGAATTGCTTAGCCCAATGAACAGTTTGTAAATAAAAAAGTGGGCAAATTTTGATTTGCCACTCCATTACTGTTTATTGTTCGACAATGTTCAATATGTCTTTGAATAGGAGATGAAAAGTTACTTAGGTGTAGGTTAATTTCATGCATACAGCATCTACAGTAACTTGTTTCTGTTCACTGATGCTGACAATTCAAGTGTTTTATTATGGCAAACAGTATTTACAGCTGTTCTTCTAAAGAAATACAAAGTAATAGAAATAGTTCACATCGCAGGCAGAAGATTTTGTGTCTGTTTTGGAACATAGATGTCAACTTCAGCTCAACTGTTACTGACACTGAAAAGAAATGGGAGGCTGTGACACCACTATGGTTGGGATTTCTTTTTATTATTGCTGCCAGTGAATTCAGATTTCTGTAAGTTGCTATGTTCTGTAGTCTAATAATGAGAGAAATCCAATTATTTATCTGTTCATCACATGTAACCCCATAAACCCAAGAGAAACCATTTTATCATTATGAATGTTGTAGCAGAGGGGCACCTGGACATCTAAGAACAGGAGGCCACATGCTATTCATATAGCAAAGGCTTTGGGTGATGCCAGGAATATTGTCTTTTAATGGTAAAAGTTGAATTTAGTGTGCTATTTTAAAAGAAAGAACAATGCATATCAGTGCTATAAACAAGGTACTGAAAAGAGAGGGCTATGTACATGAGAGGAAATTGTGAGGGTGTACATGGAAATCAGTGGTCAGCCTCTTTACTTGCAAAGACCAGATGTTGTAGGCAGATGATTTAATTTACTCATCAGCATCTAAATTCTTCACAGAAGTAATTCTAAACAAATCCCTGTGAATCCAATTATGTTAGAGTTGAAACAATAACAGGTGGAAAAAATTTGAAGAGGAAATCCTGCCTGATCAATTTGATGGCCTTCTATGATGGGGTTACGGAACTGATGGACAGCAGCAGAGCAGTTGACATCATCTACCTGGACTTGTGCAAAGTGTTCAACACTGTCCCACACAACATCCTTGTCTTTAAATTGGGGAGACATCAGTTTGATAGATGGACCACCCAGTGGATAAAGAACTGGCTGGGTGGCTGCACACAAAGACTTGTAGTCAACAGCTCAATGTCCACGTGGAGACCACTAACGAGTG
>NW_009929489.1:0-10386 GCF_000696875.1 Nestor notabilis
GGCTCCTGGAAAACTACCAGGAAGTTTGTACTTTAAGTTTTGTTGCACTTACCTGCCAACAAAGCAAGTTATAATTTTAAGACAAAAATCTTCCTGTGGCTTGAAAATAGCAGATTCTATAACTAAGTTATCTTCAACACTGAGTTTCAAGCTAGTATTTAAATTAAGAATTACTGTTTTATCCCTCCTGGTGACAATTTTTCAGTTAGAATTTCACTTCTGAAGTAAAACTAATATGTTAACTGCTTTAAAGAAAATCAAACATGCAGTTAGGAGCTTTATACAGTCCTGTGTCATAATGTAAGAACTCTGCGCCTTTAACAAAAAAATCACCCATTTTACCACATGCAGTTCACTGTTTACCAAAGTGCTTACACTGAATTTCAAATATTCTGACACATGTACAATCAACAACCTGATTGCAACACCAAAAAATGAAGCAAGTGTCATCTAAGGACAATTCAAGTGTATATTTGTGTCTGCAAATGCACATTAACAATTGGCAACATTTTAATACTAGGTTCACATTGTACTGTCTGCAGCAGCTTGGATGATTTATACCTTTTAACCAAAGTAAATTCAGAAATGATCCCAACGGTGCCTCTCCCTTCACTAGAAGGCATTTGTACTACTCACTGGCAGGTTTAGAGAAAAGAGATGACTAATACCTTGTCCTAAAGCACATTAAGTACTAAAGGCTGCTATTTGCTATAAACTTACATCAGAGACTTTGAGAGATGAAATCTGGATACGCCAGGAGTTCAACTGGCTTGAAGAAGGTTCAGGAATTTCAGCTAGTAGTTTGCACGTACCACTCCCTGATGTACACATTCTTGAAGGTGCATCTGTACATTATGTACAGAGCTGATACACCTCTCCACACATATCAACCCCCTTCCCCGAAAGCAATGCTGTGCTTTCAAAAGTACATTCTCAAAGCTTAGGTAACATTATAACCAACTGCTGCCTGTGCAACTTTCACTTACACATTTGCACAAGGACAGTAGGTAGTTACATTTGCTCTTACATCATTATTAGCACACTACACAGATTCACAACAGCAGCTTCTGCATATTTTTATTTGGGGAGAGATGAGGAGCACGTCACATTTTAACTGTCACAAATGCTTGGTATTCACGAATTCTGTCACCTCCAACAGCACCTAGAGGTAGGTGCAAGCATAGCCATATGCAGACAGGAACTACCTACATGTATTTGGGTTTAAATCACTTGCTCATCATCATATAGGAACAAGCAAAGCCAATTCTCATTTCTCTTTTCCATTAGCTGAGTGTGCAATACGCTACACTCCCATTTGACATAAACCAGCCTTCAGTCACTAAACAAAACTGGTTGAACCACCAAGCACTGTTTATCACAAGCACTAATCAAACAGGATTTCTGTATGGAAAAAGTGACCTAAAATGATGCAAAAGGAGCTCAAATTTAGTTTCAATAAATTCGTTCCACGTATGTCTTGATTCCTAAATCTTTTGACGACAACCATATTCCTGAATATTTTGACCATATCCATTCAAGATATTATGGATACTAAAGGCTTATATGGGCTCAACAAACAGAGATATTTCACAAAAGGAAAATCCATGAGGACCTACTAAATAAAACATTATCACCCCTGGCTCTGGATCTCTCTGAGCTGTGAATCATTAAAGGCTGGAAGAAGTATTTTGGGGAGATATCATTATGCTTTCACATCATTCTTACACTCTTCTCAAGGCATTTGTTACTGACCACCACCAAGGACAAGACACCAGCTACACAACATTTGGACTGACCCAGGATCACATCATATCTCTCCAAATGGTATCAAGAATAGCAATGTTGGTACTACCTCCCCTTTTGGTAAGTGGTTTACAACCACCCTGACAACAGATGTGATTTAAAATGCCACACTTTAACAATTTACGACATAAAAAATTCTGAAGATTGATAGTACCAATGTAAAAATGTTAGGGAACTTTTTAAGCATGTAAATCAAAGGATTTCTGAATGTTATTTACCTTCTTTACCTCCTCTATCTACTATCTAACTAAACATAAACCTTACATATTTTTATGACAGTAATACCCAAAAGCAGTTATCTGGGTCTTGTTATACTTAAATGCTACATAAATACATAAAAGACATCATCTTTGCCTCAAAAGTACTTAGTGTAGGCCAAGACAAAGTAGATTAACAGCAAAATGGAGTGCTCCATAACCTCAATTACTCGTGGGGCAGTTTGGAAAATGTCATCTGAGTTCTATGATGATTTTGAGAAAAAATATGAATAGGCAAGTAAGTGCAACTGATGGCTGAGCGTCCTCCTTTAAATGTTGCAGTGTAACCACCTACCATTTACTCAGAAACTGAATCTACAACCAGCCTGATTCCATCAAACGGGTTTAGCACTCATCTTTTCAGCATATTTAAAAAGCCTCCAGCATACACTAATTCATTCTTCTGACCAAAGCAAAAATACAAACAGCTAAACACGTGACCATCTTACACAGTATTTGCAGAACAAGGAGACACCAAGAGTGAAGAGCAGACAATTCAATCATTCAAATGCAAACTCAAACAGAATAAAAACCCCCAAAGCCAAGCAAAATAAAGGGTGCATCCCTACAACTAAGGAACATCAGAGAAATGCAATGTAAGTGCCAAAATTCTGATTCATTGTAGCAGTTAATCTCTCAAGATCTGCTTTATATGAGACATCTTACAGCAGTGAGTCTTAGGTTTCAAATGGGATAAAATCTAATCTCTAGAAGTAGCCCTTCATAACCTTAAAACTGCACCACCATTAACATATAATCAGAGTGAACAGATCTTAATAAGTAACTGAGAAAGTGTCAAGCTATAAAACACACCGTGGATTCAGTACAAGTCTACAGGCTGTAACATTTCTAACACCAGTCTTTTGACATGCTTAAGCCAGCGTAATAAAAAGAATCTCAATAGTATAAAGAATTTCCTCCTAAAAAAAACCCCAAAACCTAAACCCTACTCCTTGCCACACATAAAGCATACATTTGGACAATACCTGATGTTGAAATTAAAATTAAAAATATTAGAAAAAACAGACATCTCCTTGTTAAAGTGTCTGAAAAACTACTTTCAAGAAGACATTTTGAAAACCCACTAGCATTAGTCTTCTGCTTAGGAACTGCTTTGTAAGAAAGGCAGGGGAATGAGGCTCTTCCCAGTCCATCTGCTACCTCTGCCATTACCACTTACGAGTGCCAGCCCACTTCCAATACTATTTAACATGTGTGCATCAGAGGTAATCCTTCTACTAACAAAACTGAGATTTGTCTATATATTTTGTATTATCTGTGCCTAGTTTCCCAGGTTCACAGGTTCTCACTAACATTGGCACTTACTCACACGAGTATGTTAATGATATTTTTGAAACACTTCTTTAATAGAAGCAAAAGGGGATTTTTATTAAATATTACTTGAGACTGTTAAGATTCTCATGCTGTTGTGAACCTGTCTGGGAATTTCAGTAATGTAAGCCCAAAGGATTTAGCAGAAGAGAAGGGAGCAGCAGGCTAGGAACACATGGCCTCAAAGAGAGCTCTGCTCCAGCTGCTGGGGAACTGAACTTGGATATACCTATGTTAGTATTCTGGAACTGTCTCCTTCAGTGGCTGTAAAGGAAGCCTGCACAGACCTAAAATAAAATATTTAGGTTCCTAAGGCTGCTATCCTACCTGAAATAAGCATGTTGCCCATTTCACAAAAAAATACCAATCAAAGGACAATACTTTTGTTTACTACTCTGAACTGTGTGAAAATCCCAACACTTTTACTACAGCAACTGCAGTTTGAGAAGCATACTTAGAATTTTTAACTCTATCCAAGATATCACTGGACTGACTAATATGTAACTGGGAAGCAATATCCTAAAACTAACCATTTTTGACTCTTTCCAAAGAATTTATAAATCTTTCACAAGAATTTTCTTTTTTTAATTAGAAAAACTGAATAAAGTACAATACTAGAACACTTTTTTTCTCTGACTGCTTAGCCTATGCAATTAAAATCAAATAAAAAGATTTGAAAATTTGCTACAGACTTTCCAATCGAGAGGCAAGAATTCTAACCGAAAAATAGTCAATGAACCTAAAAAAAAAACCAACCCAAGCTGAGGAATAAAAAAAATAATTTAAAATAACATTCCAAAGAACATTACATTTCCAAAGCTCTCCCTCATCATTTTATTCCCCTTCTTTTAAATAAAAATATATAAATAATTTAAACTTTTAGTCACAGCAGATAATCAGTTTATGAAGTCATATTTCAATTTTATGATATTCTACCCTACAAATATAACAAAAAAAAGATTCCTTTTTCTTGAAAAGTAGAACTGAAAAGCTGCAGTCATAAGTAATTTCTCAAGTGTTGCAAAGAAAGTGTCCATACTCACCAGTGCTGCTGCTTTCAGATTTTTCTTCTGGTTGGCTTTCTGGAGAAAGAACAAATGAACAAAAAAGGAAACATAATGTTTCTGTGTTGATTATGTGAAATGACAAAGTGGGTTGCAAAGCAAAGAAAGGTAAATTATGATAAAATCACAATCACTGGGTTTGACTGACATTTATGAATTTATTTTCTGAAGGATAATTTGCCACGAGGAACACAAAAAAATAAAAATCCCTAGTGCCCAAACTCACAACTTCAATAAGAGAACTCCATTACACCTCTGATTGAGCTCTGCAAGAATGAAGTTACATATTTATCCAAAATCAGTAGCATGGTTATGTTTAAGCAATGAATAATATCCATTTATTACACTCTGGACAGATTAATATTATTTTGGGGTATTAAAAAAAATAATCAAGCTTCTGCAAAAGAATGCTCTTAATTGGCACTGGTGAATTTTTTAACTTGACCAACCTCTTCTCTACCCTTTCTGCAGATCACATAAGAATTCTTTAATCTTTCCCTTTACAAGGGCATATAGTGATAGGACAAAGGGGTCCTTTTAAACTAAAAGAGGGTAGATTTAGATTAGACATAAGGAAGACATTCTTCACTGTGAGGGTGGTGAGGCACTGGCACAGGTTGCCCAGAGAAGCTGTGGCTGCCCCATCCCTGGCAGTGTTCAAGGCCAGGTTGGACGGGGCTTGGAGCAACCTGGTCTAATGGAAGGTGTCCCTGCCCATGGCAGGGGAGTTGGAACTGGATGAGCTTTAAGGTTCCTTCCAACCCAAACCATTCTGTGATTCTATGATTCCCTTTCTTATCATTTGCCCTCAAATGGCACTATAGCCCAGAGGGTTAGGAAAAAAAAATCCCACATAATCAAAAACATCTCCTGTTTCACAGGGCAGAGAATCTAAGTATGCATGAAGAAAAAAATGAGACACCAGTGTTGGAAAGTGACTTGCCAAAAGATGATCACTTGGGTGAATGGCAGAGTCAGATTCAGAAACAGCTTTCTGCATGAAATTCCAATCTCACAAGAAATGGCAGCCGGTGGATATATTTTGGTAAACTGAGTTCTAACACTTACCAAGCCCTATGAAATTAAACCCCTACATAAATTTGTCAATCTGAAATTTGACTGTTCTTCCTCTATTTCTCCTTTTTACGCATCTTCTAAGGTAGAGAATAAAAAAAGAACATTTTCACTTATCTGAAATACAGTTTAAAAATGATAAAATATACTTGTCCTTAGCTTTCAACTCAGACATGTCACAGCCATCATTACAGACTATTTACTTACAGGCAAGAGTGAATTACTGCTCTAACTCAGTAATTTTTGAGTTCAGTCAGTTTGATCATTTCTGCCATATACAAGCTGGGTATTAACAGAACTTAAAACATGGAATATTTTACAAAATCTTTTTCTTGCCACTGATTCTCACTGGCTTTCATGGCTGATAGCCCTGTTTCTCATTGAGATGGCTCACAGCCTGAGGACTAATGTAAATGGAAAAAGCAGTACCTCACAGATCCTTCTTTCTTTACCAGTAGCTGTCTTAGCAGCTGAAGGCAACATGCTTTCTCAACAAGAAAACATCATTATATGGCCTCTTCCCACCCATAAGCATTCACAAAGCGAGTTAAGATCCCTGGCAACTTTCAGATACACATAGCCTGTTTACAAAAACACATGTATTTTCTCTTTGACATTATTTTTTGTGTGCATTTAGCACATTTAGAGCAAATTGTGATTACCTAACCAATATCCTAACTCAGTTGTAACTTAACTAAGGGAACATATAGCATACACACAAGAAGCAAAGAGGATACAATGAAGAATGTGCAAACATACTAAGGTATCAACCCCTGACTGAACTGAGATGTAAGAAGCAGCTGGATTAGAAGCTGTTTCTTTCTAATTCTGCTTCAGTGGAAGACTAGCTACCTAACCAAAGCTACTGCATAAGACACCATACTTCAAAACTGCTAACAGCATCTCTGATTCAAATAACAATAAATGTATATCATGTCTACAGGGAAAGCGTGTGTGCTTGTTTGTATGTATCAACAGAATCTGCCCTCAACAGCAGAGACAAAAAAAACAGATAAAATTTAAGCCTTGCAAAAAAGTGGTGGTTTTCCTCATCATTGGACAATTTGTTTTTGTTATGATTAGGTCACAAGTCTCTGCTTTAAAAATCTTCTCAGTGCTAATACAATGAAGAAGGTGAAGGAACTTGTACTATTGTTTATTCAATACATTTTATCAATGCAGAATACAGCTGCTCAGCCTCCTCCACAACATGCAAGAGTCACAGATAAATGTCAACAGGTCGGTCGGGATATTTTCTGTTGTTGTTCGTAGGGTTGCAGGTTTTTTTGGGAGGGGGGAGTTGTCACAAACATCAGTGAGAAAGAAAGAAAAAATTTCAAGTCAGTGAATTAGGCAGAAAGCCATTTCTATTCCTATCACACTGAGCCCATTCTAATATCCCATATATTTTGTGCATTCAATCTCAATTGTTTAAATTTGTACAGGAATTAAAAGCCTATAGTTTCAATAACAAAAATGAAAAGAAAATTAGCTTACGCCTGCCAGCCAGCTGAACCCACTTTGTACTAATTTGTTAAACCTCACAACACTCATATGAAGTAAATAAATATAATTTCAGTCTTTCAGACATGGAGAAGAGATGATGTAAGCAGTCTCAGTTGTTTTCTAAATGGACCATATGTCACAATAACATACATGAAATTTTGCCCCATCAAAATACTGTCTGTAATTAGATTAGCTTGAGTCATAGTCTGCTTTTCTGATCATGGGTTGCATCTTCTTTATGATCATCACAAATATTTGGAAATTTGCATAAATGCCAGAGATTTAAAGGCTTCTGTTGCTTCTCTTTCTTTTGATCATGAGGCTGCTGTTAAATTTTCCTCTGCTAACAATCCATAAGAGGAACAAAGAAGCATTAAGTAAGACCCCAAAGCATTCTCGAGAGTGGAAAGCGTGCTCAAGGAACAGCCTGAACAAACAGAGACAACTGGAAAGTCCTGTTAAAGTAGACAAGTATACATCAATACTCCTCAGCACGAAAAGCTAAGTTGACAGAACAATGAAGGAGGGATGTTTATTTCCTAAATAGCAGTTTGATGAGAAATTTGAGAAGTCAAACATTCATCTAATAAGACTGCAAGTAATATCACACAGAAACAAGATTCTGAGCACTACTTATTTCACTGGAAATAATTAAATGTAATTAAAGGAGTAAGTGCTTTAACAAAAGAAGGAAATGTCCTGGTATTTTTAGTGTTTCCTCCTTTTACATTTCTTTAAATGGCTGATATTTCAAAATACACAAAATATATATCTGATATTTCAAAATACAAATATACAAAATATATATCTGATATTTCAAAACACAAATATACAAAATAAACCCCCCCGAATGTTCATTTTCACTGAAATACAATTGCACATTGTACATTATATGGTAGATGTGACTGATACACAAACTCAGAAAGGGATCTTTCATATCTGAGAAGCTGTATAAGGAAAAAAACCAACAACCTAAAAGAAGGGGAGAAGATTCAAAGAATGTGGGAATAAAGGAGCTGTTCTAATGTATACAGACAGAGTTATGTGTATTATTGAACAAGAATACAAAAAAATTTGAATTTCATGAGTTGTGATTCTGAAAGAAGTGAGGGCTCAGAAAACTGGAGAGGACGCAATGTTAAGAGCTAGCCATCCTCTGTGAAGCATGAAGCAGTGAAACAATCCATGCCTGAATGCTGCTCAGAAACAAAGGCCTGGTAGTCATTCTATCAATGGAATTCTCTGAACATTTTGTGCTTTCCACACGACGGAATGAGCATGAAGGAATTCAAAGTCACTGAAATAGGCATTAAGGCAATCCCACTTATGAAGGGGGAGTTGTGAAGATATATTCAAAATTTCAATAAAATGAGTCATCTCACCCAACTTTACAGAAATAGCTTATACTTTATTTGTGCCTACAGTGTGCCTTCCTCTCCACCCATCAGTCCTTTACAGTTAGGGATGCAATTGCCTGCCAAGGTCTGTGTTTTCCCAAGTCACATTAGTAGCACATTTTTTCCAAGAACTAGTTCAGTAAGAAACTTGCATCATTATCTGTAATATAGCTGCATTTTTTACTTATATTTACAGCCAGCAATCCAAAACAACCTGCTGGCAGAAAAATTAAGCAACAGGCAATTAAAGCAGTAAGGGAATTAATTTATTACCACAATCAGAAAAGTTTGCTGTTAAATGTTTAACAAAGCATGTTCCCATTCCTTCAACCAAGAATGAAACTGTCAAATTATAGCACTTCCTTATGCCAGGGTGTCTGCCAGTAGGAAGTTCAGAAAAAACCCACAATTTTAACCAAACATATCCTGTAACAGGCCCCTAGGTAGTTCTTAGCTATATACACATAAGAAAAATTCATTTTCTTCAATACAACATATTGAAATATATGCAAAATGCTCTCCTTTCCTCCCACCCAAAAAATTACAGCTATGATAGCTGATGACAAAGATAAGACAAAATGACTGGAAGCACAAATAGCATTGTTGCATAGCAACTGTTGATGTACATATGGTGATGTTTATGGAACAGAATGTAGTTCATATTTAATGCTGAAATAATACCGAAACCAGCCTAGACAGCAAGACCTAGACAGCAAGAGACAACTGTGCTTTGGATGCCTCTGCAGAAGCCACACTTCCCACCAGCTTTGCTAAACTGATGTTCAGGAACACCATGGCAGGTCTTAGTCATTTGCCCAGCAATGAAGACAACGCAATGTCTTGAATGTGCAAACAGCCTTGCAAAGGAAGTAGGGAGATATTTCGCAAATATTACTTTTGGAGTGCATTGTACTACTCTGTATTATTCATTAGAGCTATTTCAAATGAGAAATAGGAGAAGAAACCCCACAGCTAGTCTAAACAGAAAGTGCACCATGTGCGAAAGCCAGCATAGACCACATTTTTAATAGTACCTGGGATGGAATCCACTTTACCCAGCTTTATATTAGCTCAGGTCTAGTACATACACAGCAAAAGACCAAGAAACCACAATTCATTACTCTTCGGACACACAAAGGGCACCTCAGAAGAGCCTGCTGCTGTCCATTAACTAATATGGGACCACCAGAGATTCAGAGGTTTACAATGCAATAATGAAAGGATCTCTTTCTACTAAAACAGGTATTAGAAGCAAGTTAAGACAAAACAAAACCCACCAAAAATCCACTCAAGAAGTTTAGAAGTCACATCACGCAGAAAAAACTAAATTGCTTGTCAAATTTGATCTTTTTTCCTTGCTTTAAGTGACCTGATGAGTCAATGTGAAGTGCTCAGTTATCCAGAATATGTAAACTCCCTGCAGCAACTTCCAATATTACAAAACAGTTTGGAGGCAGTTTTGTTAGCCCTCGCTCATTTTCTGCAACACCATCAAAAAAAGGTGGCCACTACAACATAAGGATCCCAGGATTAGAAAACAGCACACTGAATAGATCTTAGAGCTTTTAATGTGCTCAAAAAAAAAAAAAAGTAAAGAAAAAACCCAAACCAAACCAAACCCAACAAACCCACCACCAAAAAGACCCCCACCCTTTACAGAAGAAACCCAACGGGTTTATGCCATTTGCTCCATTTTAGTTAAGTTCAGTACAACACAAGGGTATTGACTGAGGTCTGTAGTGCTTGAAGCACTTTTTTATTCATATTTCATTTGCATAATTCCTCAAATGCATCCTTCCAGATGCAGCACTAGCCATGCCATCTGCAGTTCCAAAACAGCTTAATCTTTGGCCCACAATTCAAATTGCCATCTTGATATTGTAACATGGTGCACTTTGCAAAAGAAAAAGGAACCAGATCACAAATCACAGAATCATAGAATAGTTAGGGTTG
>NW_009929490.1:0-11098 GCF_000696875.1 Nestor notabilis
GGGACGGGGCACCCCACCCCGACCTTGTGTCTTGAGGAGATCTTGACGGGGCAACCCCCGCCCAACCCGGCTCCCGAGGGGGCACCCACCTCCGCGTGCCCGGAGCGGTGTGCCCTTAAGTCTGTGTGCTCCGAGAGGTACAGCCAGCGCTCGGTCACATTGGCGTTTCTCGTAGGGATTTGGTGCCGTGGTTTGCATGCGACTACCCAAAAGTAGTCCTGTCCTGCGGCTTTGCTTGCTGAGCTTTGTCCTGGGCCTTGCACTCTGATCTGTAAACACTATGGAGCATGCTCCTTGCTCTGGAAGCCCGTGCAAGGCGTGCTCCGTGCTTGTTGATCCCATGCAGGATATGCTCCTTGCTCTGGAGATCCCATGCAGGACATGCTTCATGCTTGGAAGCCCCATGCAAGGCATCCTTCATGCTTGGAGATCCCATATGAGGCACAGGACATGTGCAAGGAATGGTCCTTGCTCTGGAGATCCCATGCAGGACACATGCAAGGCATGCTCTTTGTTCTGGACGTCCCATGCAAGGCATGCTCCATGCTTGGAGATCCTGTACAAGGCATAGGACATACGCAAGGTATGCGCCTTGCTCTGGAGGTGCTGTATGCAGTTTGGCCCAGTATGTTTTTACATGGGCTCTGCCTCAGGAGGGACTTCTGTATGCATGGCCCTCTTGGGGTGTGGGTGCATGTGCTCTCCACCCCCTGGCTGCTGTCCATGCTCCCAGTTGAGGGGAGGAGGGTTGTGCAAACACATTCAGCAAAAGATGCCACACAGACTCATCATGCAGTTATATGTTTTACTGGACAACAATCTTTTTTCTTTTTTCCACAGTTTTTTGGGTTTTGATATATGCAGCACTCCCCTATGTAATGTTTAGCGATTGTACTGTATCATGCCAATCTTGCTGAATATTTTCTGTACGAAGATGGTCCAAGTAGCATTCATTTCCAGAGAGTGGCATCTGCACACATGTTTGCAATAAAAATATAGCAACAAAAAATGAACAGAAGTACTTGTGGAAAATATCCACCATATCTTTGGGGGTAATACAATGCAGATCGGACATATAACACAACCAAGTTTTTTACAGAGAAGACTCGTAGAAGCTAGAGAAATGGTGGTTTGTTTTTCAAACAACTGAAGCTCATTCTATGCATATAGTAATGGTCAATAGGCAGAAGGGAAATTTGTACAAAACAAAGGGAGTTGTGAACTAGACAAGCATCTTGCACTGAAAATGTCAGAGTGTGGGAAGAGTGCACAAGTAAGAAGAAGCAAAGAAGTTGCAGAAGGACGTGGTAGTAATTCAATAGAAAATTCATCTGGAGGGTTTTGAAAAAGTTAGGTTGGTGGCTGAATAGGAGAGAAGTCATGAAATTACAGACTAATGCCTGGTCTTTGAGAGGAAGGCCAGATAATTCTCTCAAAAAATGGTCTATGATGAATGCAGTTCCATTCAGCTCATCCATTCAGATCATCCATAATCAAGCTGGATATGATACTCTTGAGGCATAGAATTTAATGCATCTTTATAAAGGAGTTGGATATTTACGGCAATATTGAGAATCCCAGATGCTCCTAATTCATGTTTTAGGAGTCAGGCTTTCTGTAAAATTGAAACTTCAGATGGGAACCTGAGAGGCAAGCTGCCTCATCTCTGTTTTCAGATTCACTGTTCTTGTGTTTGAAAGGTGAACTACATCATCTTTGAGCACATGTACTCCCAAGATTTCAGTCCATTTTTCAAGTTTTGTTAGGTTTTGATATAGTTTGAATCATTGAGACCTGGACTGGAGAGGACCTCAGGTGACCTCAAAAAAAATCTTGCAAAAGACTGAAGAAAATGCATTAAATAAATAATGAGTGAATACAGAAATGCATAAATAACTGTGATATTTTGACAGTACAAGTTATTGAGAATCAGAAATGCTTAATAGCAAACTGTGAATTTCATTTAAAATGTGTTCACCTAATTTAACTGTTCTCTCATGATAGTTGTCCCATTATAGTCATGCTGACGTTTCCTAGCTCTTACTTTGTAAGAAGCCACTAAAGGTTTTATACTGACCATTTCTTCTGTTTGACCATAAATATCTATACTTGCTCCACTACCTGCCAAGAATGTGTTTCTAAAACACGCACTGGTTAACATCACAATGGCTGGCAATGCAATTTTCCCTTCGGAGTTAATGTATCTACTTGTGAGCCTGAATGCCCAGCCTGAATCTTCTACTGCGAACATCCTCGCTGCCTCTTTGTGAGGCATTACTATTTCATTGCCATCTTCTTTGCGTGAATCGAGGTCAGTCAGAGGTGAAGGGCAGAAAGACAGATGAATGTTTAGCTGTTCAGCCTCACAGATGAAGAGGCTGAGATCTTTCAGAGCCCTGATGTGCTCTGAAATGCCAGCTGATGCAATGCCAGCCTGGACTCCTCTCCGATGATCCTCCAAGCCATATGTGCTGTCTCTGTCTATATTGTGTGTATCTCCTAAAACATAGGTGTCCTTTCCAGTACGTTAATTCTTTATGGGAAAAATTGCTTCCTCACCCCTTGCATTCAGCTGTGTCGTTTGTGAGGCTGGTTAAGAGCAGGGCAGGGCACAGCACGGCAGGATCAACAGTGGGATTCAGAACAGAGGTTAGTGCAGGGACAGCGGGGCTGTTGGTACATTTCAGTTACAGCCATTATGGGCAGGAAATGGTCTTTGTTTCTGTTCAGTACTTCACACACACTGCTCCTGCTTCGTAACCAGATCCAAAGTATTAAGTAGTAAAAACTCATCATGCCACTTAAAAAATAAAAGCGGATGGTTTTCACAAGTGCTCAGTGATGGTTGGCGCCATGGAAACAGAATACTTTTAAAACTAGATAAATCCCATTTGCATTTCAGGAAGGTGCACACTATCCTCTCCATCTACAGGTGAGAAAGTAGGGGAGTCTGAAAATCACCTTACAACTTTTAAAAGTTTTCTTGATAGGGATTTACCTGTCCAAGCAGCAGAGCATGATTATCTTTTATTTATGATGTACTGTGCTTCACACTTAAGCACAGACTTAGTATATACCAAGGCAGAGACTGAATTAAGAAGAGAAAGGAAGAAGAAATGGGACATGGCCTTACCTGTGTCCTTTCAGCTGGGGGTCTACACAAATTCCTAGTCATCCAGTCCTAGAAACTTGCTCAAAATCTACACAATTTATACCAGAACTTGACATGTACTGTACGTAATCCTTCCCTTCAGAGATAAATTTGCTAGTCTTCGTGGCTTAGAATAGATGTGTTTTTCCCATGTTGCAAAATCTGCTGTATCCTGACGCCAATAAAGCCCTGTGTAACCGTCTCTGTGGCAATAACCTGGTTGTGAAGGCAGGTCTGTGCTGCAGCATATATCTCCTGGAAAAGCAATCTATTTTTTTATCTGAAAACATGCAGTGAAGGAAGATCTTCCACAGGCTTTAGTAGATTATTCAGTGCTTGATTACTGTTAAAAATATGCACCTTATTTTTAGGTTAGCTTCAGCTCCCACCCATTAAATCTTAGCTTATCTTTCCTAGGATGAAGAGATTATTTTTTCCAGTTCTTGTTATCCAGACTTACTGCTCTAGACTGTGGTCATCCCTCAAGATAAAATGAACAGGACTATGGGAGCTCATCACAGTGCAGTACGTTTTCTAATTCTCTGAGGATTGTCAATGCACTTCTTTGTACCCTCTCCAGGTTTTCAGATTACATACTTCCTGATTTTTTTGTACATTTTTTCACTTTGATGAAGATGTGAATAATGAATACAGCATTCTGGCACTGGTCAGACCAAAGCAAATGCTGATGTAATGTGGTTTCTCAGTTCCTGCTTGGGTTTGCTTTGATCTATGCAAGGGAAGTGTTAGACCTTCCAGCCTCAGAGGTACACTCCTGTGCTTCCCGAGGGCTCGTAAGCAATTTACTGACAGTGTATAGGAAGACAATATATAGAAAACTGTGTTCTGTGCCTAGTCCTTGACACCATTTAAGTTACTAGTATAGACTTGTTTCAGTCACCCATCTTTGTCATTACCTCTCCTGCAGTTTTGTGGCCGGCTGCTTGCAGTTGGAAATTGCTTTCCAGGTTCTCCATAATTGATAAAAAATAATCAAGACTGATGCTACATGACATCACTGCAAACACACTGATTGTATGATGATTGCCTCATCGAAATTACATTTTGTAACTGGCCACATCACGAGATCTCTGAAAAAAAACCACTTATTTTCATCAGAACAAACCTGCTGGTGCCTAATTTTAGCAAAAGGGATGTGAGCAGGTTCTAAGGGTTTTCAGTCAAGGGAACCGGAGACAGAAGTGCCACAATTCTTCACGGAAACAAGAGACCCAAATTCCGGTATCAACTGCTGTCTGTGTTACCCCAGAAGGACAGTTTCTAGAGAGGGGTGGGAAGGAAGATTAATCAGTCATTCATCCACCTTCCATTTGGGATCTAGATGAGCATTTAGATACAGATAAAGCTACATAAATTATACTAAAAATGGAACTGACATAGAAGAGCCATCAGCACTGTACCTCAGAATAATGCCGTGGTTTGGGATTAAAAGGGGATGTCAAAAACAATGGGCAATTTAATAGAACAGAGGCTACAGTGCATGCCAGGGAGAAGGCAAAAGTGCAGGATGAAAGCACCTCTTCACATAGGTTCTTTGTTTTTCCATTGCACTGTAGCAATTACGGAAAACCAAAAAGCAGTAATGCAACAAGCAAGCTATCTGCAAGGTTTGTTACTGGCAGGTTTAACCTCTGATTCTTTCTTTCCTTAAGTGGAGCTTCAATGTGCATCTTTTAACCAGTCCCCAAGTGTTTACACAAGCCAAGGTGATGCAGACATCTGCACTGGGGTGTCTGCCCATCTGTGAGTCAGCTTTGAGCGTTCACAATAGCCACTGAAGAGCTGGTCAGTGTGAGGCTTAGTTTTGCTACCTATACATAAGCATGTGGTGCCATTCCTGATGCTCAAAGGCACATCGCCTGCACTTCAGGTGCTCCTCCAGGTTGACACTGTTTTCACAGTGTCATATCTGGAAGCTCCACACAGACCTCTTTGATACTGTAGAGCATTTCAAAGGGCTTTCAGCTCCTGCATGGGAGCAGCTGAAAAAAGTCCTACCATCAGTGGTGTGAGGAGAGCAATTTCAGCTGAGAAATGATTGCTGGTGTAGGAGCTCATTCACTCCAGTGACCATCAAACAGAAAAGCCTTGCCTATCTGCAGAGTTCAGGTGCCTCATGCATATGTAGACACCTAAAACATATCCAAACCTGAAGCCATAACCCACCCAGGCACTAAAGTCAGAGGCCTTAGCTGTTGCACAGCTTTGTGCGGTGTTGTCTGTCACCACTGAGCTTACGTCCTGCAGAGATGCAAACACCTGCAAGAACCAAATTAACACTTGGAAGCCAGGCAGCTGGTAGCCCAAGAGGCAGCAGGTATCTCCTTCAATGGTGTGGTTTCTCCCAGCTCCAAAAAGTTCCTGGTCTGAAGAGAAGTGGCCAGCAGCTGAGGCTCAGTCCTAGGTTTTTTTTTATCAAGATTTCCCACTGCGGTACAAAAAGTTCTGTAGGTCAGGTTCCAATTTATGAGAGAGCAAATTACTGGGTACCTTGAGTGGTTGTTGCTGCACACATCAGGTGAGATTGCCATTTAGCATCATTTCCTGCCTAAAATCAGAAATTTTAACACAGATTTAACTACTTGGAAACCATCATGACACAGCTCTTCCCTTAGTAAAACTGTAACTTCGGTAATTAAATTTCTCAATAAATATTTTCTATACAGTTCACTTCGGGTTTTCTGTGTTTTTATCAACCTGAACTCTTCCTTTTGCAGGACGGACTTCATGAGCAGAAATAAATCACCGCAGGTGAGGGTACAGAAAAGGAGTGTTTGGTGGGACTGATACCACCTAACTTTACCTGTTTAGAAATACGGTAACTTATCCAATCTGGGCATCTAGGTATTTTCCATAGCGAATAAAGGATGAGTGGTGTCTTCAGAACATAATTCATCCCCTCTTTAAGGATGAGAGAGAGGATGGACTGTTCTCCAGTGAGGTTTATCTCATTCAACTTCACATCAAGTGCCCTAGTGAGTCCCTTAGAGTAGATACTTTCATTTTTTGATAACTGAAATTCATGAGAAATAGTTTCCTTTATTTACCTGGGGAAAACTGCACGATTTGAAAGCAAATTTCAACCTCATAAAATTGTTACTTGTATTACACATTGACTACCCATTCCAAAATAAATTGACTGTGTAACATAACATAATACAACACAACAACACAATACAATGTAACGTGTTCCTGCCCACAGCAAAGGGGTTGCAACTAGATGATCTTTTAGGTCCCTTGAGCCCAAACTGTTCTATGGTTCTGTGATAACATCCTTTGCATTCCCCATCATAAGTAGTATTTTATATTCCCCACTCCAGATTTTCCTTACTGATCTCATAGTCATCAAGATTTATTCCCTCCATTACTAAGACCTTTTTCCTTCCTGAACCTCAAATTCATATTTGCTGAATATTTATCTTTTTCAAGTTGTTCCAAATTACTGAAAGTGTTAAGCCTGTTGATGTAAATCCATACAAGTGGCTAAAGTATTTTAAGGACTTTATTTAAACTGTCGTTAGTGAAAACGTAAGAAGTGGCGACGTGAAGACTGTCCCTGTAACATTTCTCTAAGGCAACTGTACAGCTTTACTGAAAGTACTGATGGGATCTAGCTTGCAAATACAAAGAAATATCTGAATACCCTTTATAATCTACCATAATAAATTCTGCAGATAACACAATATCTTCAAAATCTATAAAAACATCACTTCTGTAAATATTAAAAGGGTATTTTTTTCCTAGCAGGCTGCCTGGTAATAGATCAGATAGCAGAAAAAGTATGACATGTTGCCTAATATGTTGCTGGCAGCCTGTTTTGCTTATATGCATAGGTATGTACTTGGTCAAAATATTGTGGCTTTCTGTGTGGCTTCATTTTCATCTGACTGCAAACTGCACAATAGAAAAAAAAAAAAAAAAACCACAAAAAACCACTGGTGAAATCAATTGAGTTTTTTGGTGGAAAATTATGCAACATAAACATCCTCCACCGGTGATTTTAAATGCATTGCAGTGCCTAGTAGCTTCCTTGGCTTTGTCAATCGGCTCTGGTTTGTATGCAGTGGCACTGATGACTTTATAAAAACAAATGACAAAGTTGTTTACACTGCCCTACTAAAGGAAATAATCACATTTAACAGTGCTGGTTTCCCAGTTAAAAAATAAAAATTAAAAAGAAAAAAACAAAACAAAACCAACAACCAACTCTGGTGCTATATGCTGTAATAAGCTTTTTATAAATGTGCTCCTGTGGTGCTCAGCAGAGCCTGCTGTTCCCATACTATAAAACTGAAAGGGAGCTTCATATGCTGTAAGTGTGATCATATATTACCATACAGCACCGTGCCCTGTTATTAGTAAAGTTTGTAAGAAATACACAGGCAAAAGATTAAAAATACATGTATGATGCTCTCCACGGTAATAAAAGCTGATGTTGTTTGGACTGCTCGTTTATTTGCTTGCTCTATATGAGATGTTTAGGGAGTGTGGTGAATATGATTGAACAGATGAGCTTTCCCTCAAGGCCCGGCTTTGCCCTGCCCAGCCTCTTGCCGGGGATGCTGGTCCGGGGATGCAGGGATGCGGGCTGTTTCCCTGAGCCCTCTCGTGGGCTCCTTCCTTCACTGCAGCAGCCGGTTCCTTCAAACGAGGCAATTACATGATCTTTTACGAACAGTGAGCGGTTTCCTCATCACCATGCCTAAGAAAAGCACGTGAAAATAAAATAAAACTGCTATTTCATGAAAGGCAATGGGAAACTTTTAGGGCATTGACTACAGATACCTTATTTTTGCTCTGGCATCCAGCAATAACAGCAATTACTGAATTGCAACACGGAAGGATCTTCTCGGAATAGATATGCAGTACAGCCTGTCATTGCATGGCAGAATGCACTCAGGTGCTGATGTAAGTGGAAAGGTTGTGTATTTGAGAGAGTTTCATTGGAGAAATCATAATAAAATGGATTAAGAGACACCTGAAATGCTTAAACAAAAATATCAGCACATTTCCTGGCAGCATCTAGATTCGTGAGGGAAATTAAATGCCAGGTAATACTCTGTTTAGAAGAAAATAAATTAACAGCAAACGTAAAATATATCTGACTGTCTATTGAATTATCTTCTTTATCATCCATGGGATGTACTGACTTTTGGTTCCATTCTTTATTGGAATTGCTATGCAGTATATTGCTGTGCGGTACGTACAGGAAGGCACAGGTCCAGATGATCAAAGATACTTGGGTATTGAAGTTCTGTCAGTACCTAGATATTTCAGTCCCAGTGGAATCAGTGGGATTTTGTCACCTCTTCTGCCCCCCAGGAACTCACACTCCAAATGAGACAGAATATCCCAAAGCCATAATGATCCCAGTGCAGGTAGTGTTTAGTGAATATAGTTTTTTGTGGTGATGGGGTAGAATTACTAGGCTAGTTTAGAAACAGTGGTGTGATGAGGATTAAGATCCTCCACAGAAGCATGTGTTTCAACAACTGCATGGTAAAAGGCACCAAAATGAGCGTAAGAGGGTTGCAAGTAACACAGAAGAGGGTTCTACCATAAAACCAGATTATGGAGAGGAGTGAGACGGAAAAATGGGATGTGGAGAGCTGCAAAACTGGGCAGAGCATAAATCACAACCAGTGCACATGGATTAAGCAAAGGTTATGACTGTCTGCAGCAATGTTCTTGGTCGACGAAGTGTCCTACAGCTGGTGTCATTAAAAATTCAACATTTGTCATATCTCAGTAATTGCAGTCCCTTGGTATCTTCTATTCTGAGTGTAGGAGGTTATAAATATTGTTGATGACTCAGCATTTGCTTTAGACTTCTTGGTCTTTACCAGTCATGTTTGCACTACTTATTCATGTTGTCACTGTTCGTCAATGTGAACCTTCACCCAAGTGGAGGAGATTTACAATGAAGTCTGGGGGACATTTGCCTGTAGTTCAATTAATGCAAATTTGGACCCTTGTTTTATAAAGGGAATTTTTAAAATTGCTTTCCCTTTTCTTTAAAAGATGCAAACGAAGAACAAGATGTTACCGTTTTTACCTATCTTTGGGAAGGGCATGTCCCTTCAATTATTTTCCAGGATAGCTGGAAAGATACAAAAAATCCTGGTTTGGGGATGAGCAGTTCTGGCACAAATACCAAGAGACGACACTGCCATCCTTAAAATAAGCCCCCCGACATAAGTGATAATTTAATATACATCATGCCATCTGCTTGCAGAATTGTGCAAGCTGCTCCCGAAGAAGTCAATGGGAAATGCATTTTCCTATTATTTTAAACATTCCAAGATCTAATTTGATGTCATGAAAGCCTGCAATGATCACCTTTCGTCAAAGACAAAAACAGCTTGCCACCAGAGAGAATAACAACCACTGCAAAACCCACTGTTTCTCCTCCACTTCCTCCCTCTGCCCCTCACAACCTGCCAGATGAAAACACAGACATTGCAGAGTGCTCTGCCAGTTAAAGACGCAGATAGGGAGGGAGAAGTTTTCAGAGATATAAGGCATAGGAGACCTGGCAGCAGCTTTTCTCATTATCCACTGTGAGCTTCCATCTTGAATATTTTTCATAGAATCATAGACTCACAGGATGGTTTGGATTGGAAGGGACCTTAAAGATCATCTATTTCCACTCCTTCACATGGGCAGGGACACCCTCCACTAGACCAGGTTGCTCCAAGCCCCGCCTCCCCTGGCCTTGGACACTGCCAGGGATGGGGCAGCCACAGGTCCTCTGGGCAACCTGTGCCTGTGCCTCACCACCCTCACCACCCTTTGTCTAATCTTGACTTCACCTACAGAAACATGTCATCAGGCAAGGTAAGTGCTAACACATGCAAGCAGGATTTGAGGCCAGATAAAAGATGGAGCTCACCATCTGATTAGCTGCAGTAGACGTCCTTCCCTTCTTCTCCAGGCTCAACTGCCGGTTTCAGTCAAATTCACCTCTTCTCATTACCTCCCTCATCCTCATTCTCCTTTCACTGACACTTTCCCTGCCTCCCAGCATCCTTTTTGAGGGGGAAGAAGGTGACCTGAACAGCACATAGTTTCCAAGGGGCAGAGGCACCATGCACAGATGTGCAAAGCAATCCTAGAATTACAAGTGGTTTTGGTTGGAAGGGACATTTGGATGTCTCCACTCAAATCCTACACTCAGGCCAGGTTTCTCAGGGCCTTGTTCCCTCAGGTTTTGGATATTTTCAAGGACAAATATCTCCACTGCCTCTCTGGGTTGCTGTCCGAATGTTTGACCACTCTCATAGCAGAGATTTGTTTCCCATACATCTAGGCACAACCTCCCTTGTTGCAGGTTGTGTATGTTTGAATCTTTCTCTTTGCACCCCCAAGAAGAGTTTTGCTCCATCTCCTCAGCACCCTCCTCTAAATTAGGTGAATAGGTCAATAAAATCTCCACTCAGCTTTTCTTAATGCTGAACAAACCCAGTTCCTTCAGCGTCACTTCATATTCCATGTGCTCCATTTTCCTAAGCGTATTGATGGTACCAGTGGACTCCAATTTGTCAGCATCTTTCTTGCTGACTGGGGAGTTCAGAAACTGGACGCAGTTCCCTAGATGGAATTTTACACACATGAAATGGTAGGATTTATTTTATTCTTTTTCACTTCCTAACAATTTCTAACATTCACTTTGTCACTTGAAGGGGAAAGGAATTTTAATTTTTTTATTTCCTACTGGGCAGTGGGTTTTCTGCCATATTTGCAGCCCTATCTGCCATAGCTCTAAGGTAACACCTATACTTCTTGTCCTTTCATCAGTGAAAAAACACATCTCTTGCCCATGGCAGCTTGCTTTTCTTAGCTCTTTGGTAAGGGTCTTTGAAAGGTAATGGATACAACATAACCAGATTTGACAGTGTCCTGCATGGCATCCTTGTCTCTAAATTG
>NW_009929491.1:0-3503 GCF_000696875.1 Nestor notabilis
GTTACCAGCTGGGCTTAAACCACGACAGTGTGTAACTGATTGCAAAACAATTTCTTAGCTTCAAAGGTCAAGGCAGACAGTGTTTTTAGTGGATATGATTACCTAGGGGCATTTGCAGTGCCTTGACCTGAAACAAACAAGTCGCTGTGGCAGTGCTTCCATATATTTATGTCATTCCTAAGCTAATGCGATCACCTCTTCAAGTCCTAGTGCAGCACAGTTAGCTCTGGGAAGTCATTAACCATTGGCTGAAAACGCTAGGCAACAGACAGTGGCACAGCACCATCAAATAAGGTTCTCCAGCCTTCACTTCATTACTACTGGATTGTCTGCCCTTGGTTTGGTCTGTGGCAAATTTCCTTCATAGGCAGGAGTGGGCAGCAAGGGATTGTGCAGAGCTGCTTCACTGAGGGCCTTGCCTATCCATGCAGGAGTGTTCTCTGCAAGAGTTAGTCCTTTGCCAGGGTACTTCAGGTGTGCTCTGGGATATTCACAACAACAACAATACAAAAAAGTAAACACAAACCCAGCAAGTGGGTAATTAGAAGCTTCCTGGGTGATTTACTTTCAGCTGCACTTCCACTTGAATTTCCAGTCTTGTGACTCTTGAAAAGAATGACTTGTCTAGTTAAGGAAAGTTCAGGATACGGGAGTTTTCCAGTTCATTCCGTAAGACTATAAAATCTCCTGTGGTAGTGGCTCAGATGTCATCTAGTGGAAGACGGCATCCTGGCTGACATGGAAGATGTTGTCAAAGGACCAACTTTTATGTTCACTCCATTTCTTATTGGCTGCATAGGCATGTGAGCTACCTAAAATATCAAGATTGTTGCTAGGAATTTCAGGGTTATACTCTCATTTTTGCTTAAGCCCTGTGAGATCTATGCAGGCTGCCAGTCACTCTTTAGCCTTTGAAGATGGGTTACTGAGTCTCTTCCTGAGGGAAGCACTGGTGAAGAGAAAATGGTGCCAGAAGATTCTTCAAGTACTCTAGTGGCCTGACTACAGGAAGTTTTGCTACAGAAATAGTTACAAGTTCAGCATGGGAAAAAATTACTCTAAAATGGAGAGGTGAGCTGCAAGCCATGCCTTACATGAATTGAGGAAGGAAATGGCAGATATGCTCCTGTGCAGCAGATGGGTACTACAGTGCCACATTTGACAGATAAAGATTCAGTTCTGATTAGTAGGTTAGTACTACTACTAGGGGCTCCATCACTGCTTCACACCTCAACCAGTGGTAGGTTTACTAAAGGCTTCAGCAGCTGAAATCCACAGCCAAGTGCACTAAATCAGCTATAAATTATGGCATAATATAATACCCACCCCCTCATTCATGTAAGCCACAGAAATCTTACAAATTATATTGACTCTCAACCACTAGTGACTAACACTGGATTAGTTCTGAAAATCTAGAGGCAGTAAATACAGTCTCTTTCTTATTCACATGACTTATTCACAGATGTCTTTCAAAAGCAGGTGAAGCCTTCAAGGGGTTAAGGAAAACCTATATACTAGCAAAATGAATCATCGTTTATTTTAAATATTCCTTCCACCTCAGTGAGCACAGTATCACTGATGCTTACACATGCCAGCAATGTAGAAGCTTGTCATCTAATAATAACCAAGAAAGTATTAGAAGTTGTTGTGATGCTCAAAGTCTGAATCACCTTTATGGTCCTTCCAGCTGGGGACAGTCTGTTTCTGAGACATGTGCCTCGATAGAGAGGGAAAAGACAACATTCCGGCCTCAGGGTTTCTAATACATTCAGCAAAAATTAAGAAAGCAAGAGGTGAAATTGTCTTGAGAGCAGTACTGTCAGGAGATGACAAAACCAGTTGGGAGTTTTAGATTTGCAATGTTAAAGGAGAATTTTCCTTCAGCTTCTAAATAAAATGAAGGCTCTATAGGTGAACCTGTTACAGAAGCTAAGACACAAACAAATTATCCATGCATTAAAAACTACTGCCAGAATTAATTTAAGAATAGCAATAATCCTTTTCCTGTGTGGCGCAGATACCAGACGTAAGAGCAGGCAGAGGCTGATAAGAGGTAACTGGAACTCACTACAGAGTGACAGAAAGTCATTGTCAGGAATGAAACACTGAAGTTAAGAAATTACATTGACTGAAAATTCTCTCCCTTCCCATTAAAAGTTTGAATGAGATATTTTAATCCCAACTGATATTATTTAGCAACACACCTCACTTCATTTTTCAACATCCCCTCAAATAACAGTCCAACATTTACTTTTAGTTTTGACAGTTCAAACAGCTACTAACAGCATTTGGTAGCTGTTGGTAATCCTGAGATACCACACAATCTCATGCTGGCATGGTATTGGTATCTGCAATTATACTTTTACATAGCTCAAATAAATAACTTAATTGTGCAAGTATGTACTAGGAACAAAAACCACAAAGGATCAGCTGGACACAGCCTTACTGTGGTACGACTGTTATAATTATGTGGTATATTTGTCTGTAATAAAGCTTTTGGTAAATTATTTATTAAAAAGAGTAAATTCAGCAACATAACCTGCCTGTGCATAAAAAGTGGGCCTAACAAAACTGATACCACATTTTGTTTGACAGCCCAAGTACTCAGAATCTCTATTAATTTGTTCTTATCTCTGACCTAGAGCACAGGCCACCTTTCTCCTTTTTTTAAACACTCATTTTAATTAAACAAATGTGACAACCCAAAGAAGCTAGTCATCCTTTTACCCTAATATGGGACACTGCAAGATGGAGGGACACAGATGGTTTTTGAGTGAGAATAAAAAAGTACCAAGTCTGAGTGGCCACTGCAATATCCAACCAATGCTCTTTCAGTGACTCTGGCCACTGAGAAGAGCCATACAAATTCCCTGCACTGGAATAATTGTGACAGGCAATACCCATTTGCTGGAGATGCACCCAGTTTTCTCAAGCACCTATGGCATCCCCTGCACCTCTGTAGTCAAACGCAGAGCCTTGTCCCAGAAATGCTAATGAGTCTTTGCTGGCTTGCAGAAGGCTCTGGAAGAACACTGCTGGGCAGGACAAGACAGCACTCAAAAGAAGATGGAAGTTATTTTTACACAGCTCAGAATAGCAACAGGGCATGTACAGCTCGTCGTCTGCTGTGGTTACCTTCAATCCCAGCACTGACAAGTGCTGAGCTGTACACACATTTTCATTTATCTCTGCAGCTCCAGGCTGAGGGCAGACAGCACCCATTTTACCACATGACCATGCTTCTGAGTGAAGACAAGTGTACTTTCAATCTGCAAGTTCGCAAACTGAGTCCTGTCAAAGGCAATATTAATTCCTACAGGGTCCAAAAAGCAGCTCATTACTCCTGATTCTGCCTGCTGGGTTTCTGGTGCATTAAATAAATAAAAATCATCCCAAAGAAGGGCGTTTGTTATTGCCAGGGTTCTGCATTGTTCTCCATGAAGATGTGTCAGCTGAGATAAGGTTTCTTTAGGCTCTGGCAGGAAAGATCTGTTTTTATATAT
>NW_009929492.1:0-12655 GCF_000696875.1 Nestor notabilis
CTTGGGCCCGCACCGGGAAGGGCCGGCGTTCCCCTGCGGTGCCGCACAGCGCTGCGGGTCCCCTCTGCCCGCTCCCCGTTCTACAGGTGGATGACAGCCATGTAACTGACACCACCAGCCCTTGTACTTAGAATGAAGTAACTCTCTCCTTGTAGGCCTTCGCCACAGGGGAATCCCAAAGGCTTTGTGTTTAACAAGTACCAGTAGCACTGCCTGAAGAGTCTTCTAGAAGAATGGTGATCCTCCTGAAGCTCATGGTCCTCATTCATGCCTGTCAGCCACAGTTTTAGAAAGCTGCATAAGCTTCTATTTATCTATGAATGCAGTTGCCCAGTTATCACAGCTATAGTAGGGGACTGCCAAAGAGATGAATGGGGGAAGCCTAACACACAGATAGGTTGAGGCATATTTGATACACCCTAATGAGCTTCCCAAGAAGGCTTCGCTCATCAGCTGTGTTGGCTTTACATTAATGCCCTTTAATGTTAACACAGTCAGTCCCTCCACCAGCACTGCATTTAAGTGACATAACCTCCTCTTATACTGCTGTGTCTGTGGAGTTACAAAGACAAAAACCAAACAATCTGTGTCTTGATTTTAATGGAAGCAAAACACAGCTTCATAAAACTACCAGTTTTATTGATTTATATAAGTGTTTTTTAATTACTGTTCTGCCTACTTAAGCTTGTATACATTTTTAACCATCTTCTGCTATCCTTATTCACCGTGTTCAGGCCACAAAGTGACTTGCTTCTTCAGCAGTGGCCAGGTACATTGCAAGTGACCTTACTTTTGGAACAACACACTATAGATGTCAGTACTGTGTATTTCTATGTTAAATTACTGAAATTGGAGGCATGCATTCTCAGTGGTGACAAGTAGTTTACTACTATAAGGAATGACTCAGAGAGGAATTATTCTGCACCACATATTAAAAGTGGTTTGGAGGGTTTTTTTCGCTCCCTTAGCAGACCACCAAGTTGCAGATCCACTAATAGTGGCAATTTTTGCTGTTCCCTTCATAAAAAAGTAGTGGGAGCAACTGCTTATAATTATGAACACCTCACACAGCAAACAGGAAAATAATTTTGGCAGCAAGCCTGAAGAAATATGTCATCGTATTAGAATGGGAATAAGTTAAAAAATGTACTATAAACATTCTTTAAAGAAAGTAACAAGGAAGCGTATCAGCTGAAGAAAGTACAGGACCCAGTCTAGTATGTCTTCAACAGCTGATTAGTTGCTATTTAAGATGTTGTTCGGAACCGCATAATTAAACTACTCACAACGGCTCCTTTAAATTACGTATGTGTTGTTTGCATATCTAAATTCAAAGCACAGTCATATGAAGTGTTGAAAGATGTTGAGACGTCATCTATTCCATGTTTCTGCTCTATGACAAGATAGACTCTACTTAAATGATTCCTGACATACTTCTCTAACTTGCTGTTTACCGTGGCGGCGATGTGGAATTCAGAGCAATCTCAAGCAATCTGTTCAACTACTTTGCTCTCTTTGTGATCTGAAAATGGTAATCTAAGGTTCAACTTAAATTTAAATTAAGTCAACTTAACTTTGAGTTAAGTCCTTTTTTTCCAGTTCACAATAGCCTTCAAGATCTGGACACAGGTTTGAACCAGCCACTGAAATGAGTCACAGATCACTTCTGCTCTGAGGTCACCTGCCTGAGTCCTGAGTTCATTCATTTAGGAAGACATTTAAAGATTTAGGAGGGTAGGACAGATCAGTGTCCCAGCATGCTATACTTACAGCTTAGGCAAATTTAGCTTGTTTCATACAAAAATCTGTCTAATGAAAACACAGGGTAATGTCCACATAGATTCTCTGTTCTGGATAGCATAAGGTTTTGAATCTTTTCACTGTCAAACTTAAAGGACCTTGTTTGTAATTACAGTAATTCCTTTGTTCCTATTAGCATTCAGTCTCACTACCCAGAAGACATCTGTACCAGTATTTGCTTCCATTTCTCTTCTTTGTGGCAAGAAAACAGTTGTGATGGTCAAAGTAATTGAATTCATCCAGAGACGCTTGGAAGTTTCCTGTGCAGTTTTCCCTTGCAGCTGTTTAAACGAAGATAATTGAAAATCAGAAAGGCAAGCAGGATTAAACATCTCCTCAGCCGTCTGTATTTGTTCTGTCTCCTTTAGAGACAGTGAATGTCACTGTGTCATCTAAATCACATTCTTTTTGCAAAGATATTTGGCACAGATTTTACTACTTATTGTGATATATAAAGACAAAATATTTGATACTAATGGCTTCTTTATCAAACATATTTTTAAAAACACAGCAAACATGTTCAGCCAGAGTGAATAAATGTAATTCATCCTTGTTAACACATCTCTCAGCTATTCATAATGAAGTTGGATTCTTGAACAGCTTGCTAGCAGGCGTTTCTTTCCAGCTGGCAATGAAAAGAGTAACTGCAACTTGATGGAAGGTTCTTTCCATCTGAATTCTGCCTTTCTTGCCTATTTAAAGTGAATCAGATTAATAACTGGTTTCTGGTTATTCTCTTAATTTCCAGAATAAGCAACAGCAATTGTTGAAGCAGGAATAACAGAAAAATTGGCTGACCCTCTTCAGCTTCTAATGAAAATGCTTCAGTAAAAATTGTGGAGAAGAAAGCATTCTCTTGTAATGAATTTTGCTACAAGGGAACCTTTACCGCTTGTGTTGTTTGCAGCATTTCTGTGCTCCAGGTGTCTCAACTCCTAACAAATGAAGTCAAGATTAAAAAAAGAAATGGGATTTCTGCAAAAGAATTAGACTGAGAAATTCCTGAATTTGAACCTTAAATATTGAATGCTTCTCCCTCAAGAACAGGCTTTGGATGAAACAGACATCAGAGCATGCCATGTACATCTCATAGCAAGAGCATGGTAGCTGATAAAGCCTGCTGAGTTGCTGCTAATCAGAAAAGCAATTCTACAGAGCAAAGGGGCTGCTATCTTTCGGTTTTAGCATAGGAGTAGGAACCCAAACTGAGCTTTGCCACAAACTAACTGTGATCTTTGATAAGATAACCACTTTCTTCTGCTTCTCTATGCAGAAGAGAAGCACTTAACTGTAAAACTGGGATAATATTCCTACATAGGTGTGTTGAGGCGTAATACCATAAAAGCAGGCCCAAGATGATGCAATGTAAAATTCTCTGGTAGAAGCTTTGATGTCTCTACAATCTGCCTCAATTTTAAACCACAAAGACTTAGTAACAGAGAGTTTATGGAGCAGTATCCTGATGTTGCTGTATCTTGGAATATCATGGGAGGAGGCTGCTGACTAGTTATTGCTTCTGATTGTTCCACGCTGTTATGTACAAGCTGTGCCATTATTTTGAGGGCTATGCTGACTGAAGGCAATAGTTGAGAGAAAGAGCGAGAGAATGACAAAGGAAAAGTAAAGAACAAAAGGAGTAGCAGCACCCCTTTCATAGATTGTAAAAAAATAAAAGATCCAAAAAAAATCTCCGAAAACCTAACCTAGTGTTGTGATTTTCTTAACTCCAGATAGATGAGCAGACATCTTTTCCTTTCTGATTCTACAGTACCTGCTGAATTCAGAAGAGAAAGAACTGGGCAATAAGCTTAATTTTTCTTTTTCTGCCAGACTCCCCGAGCTCATCCGCAGGGGTGCTGACCTTACTATTGCAGCAGCACATAACTTAGTAGCAACAACAGATAAGGCAGCAATTAATGGTAATTTCTTCGATAGGTACAGAAAGAAAACCAAATCCTACTGACTATTGTCCTTCTCTCACCATTAGCTTTGCCATATTTTGGGGCAAGTTCAGTCTAGGTGTGCTATAATGCTTAGATGAGACACATGGCAACTTGTCAAAGTGTATTAATCTGTGAATATAAAAAATTCCATACACACGTCTTACGAGAAGGGAAAAACAAATACTGATTAGAGACTCTATACCAAGCAGTTCTCCTCAAGCTGTCCAGGCATCTACAAATACAGAAATGACATTTTGCTGAACGCACTGTATTGCTGCTATTAGATGTCATACTGCTTTGGGGCAGATTGGCTTTGGGAGACAATTGGAAATAAGAGGGAAGGGAAGGAAAGAATGGTTTAGAAATGCTGAAAAATCAGCCAGCAGCATTGCTGTGTTCTTTGGTAAGAACTAAACCTGACAGATTCATTTTTTGTCAGTTCTTAACTGAGAGTTTTTAACGAGAAAAGAACCACAATCCTCCCTCCTAGCACCCATCCACGTTGCAGTGACAAAAATAATTAATGGAGCTATAGAGAGTTCCTCCCAGATGATCAACAGAATTCATAGAACTGAGCAGAAGAGTTTTTTGTTAAGATCATGTTTTTTATTTTTACAGGCAGCGATACTCATTCACCAAACAATGTCTGCAAATACATGCTCTAGGGTTGTGCTAGGTACCATCATAGCAGGGTAGAAATAGAGACTGTATCCAACCACAGAGCCTGAAGCATTACGCAATATCCTTCAGTTAGTTAGTCCTCTAAAGTTTCCAAGCATGGAATAATATGGCTTTTCAGACCAAGATGTGCTCTAGAGGGGAGAAAACCCCACAAAAAACCCTCAATAAAAGCTATTATAAACCCTTCATCATACAAGCAATATGGACACACAGGAGAACCAGCTAAACCATAGCTAGAAAAACGTGTTACACAGGACACTTAAAGCAGGTGCCACAGAAAGTATGCCTTTGCTTTTCAACAAAATAATTTGTAATGCTTGGATTAAAAGCTAAGATTCTCTCAGATGAACACTAGCTAGCTGTACTTGAAGCAGATTGGAAATAAAAAACAGGACCTAAAAATGTTACACGGGTAAACTGACTTAGTCTAAGGAGCAAATACTAAGGGCTGGGAGTGATGACTAACTTGAGACTAAAGTTTTATTCTCCTTATAAGAGCTCTTTTGGGGTCAAGCAACTCATGTTGCTACCCTACAGTACCCTCAAGAAGTTTGTCCTCATTGTCAATGTACAATTTCTCTGGGGTTCTTTCGCAGCAACTGAGCTGAGTTTATGGTTGACAGCAAAAGCATTGGTCTGGATATGGTCTCGGAGGATTCACTTCTCCAAGGTCTCTTCTCTGCCTCTACCTCCCATGCTTCCCCTCACCTATGTACTCTACCACGTGGCTTCCACTTCCACATCTTTTGCTTCTTATCTTTGTACTCACCTGCTACACTGGGGAACTCAAGGCCAGATATCCAAGAGCACTTAAGAAAATGCAAGAAGGTTTTATTTTATTTTTAATAATACATTATCTTGTGTCCAGCTCTGTAAATTGGTGAGCCCCAGGGCTGTAGAGTAATCTTTTGGCACTGATCCAAACCATAGGAGATTTTTATCTGCTGGCAAATCCGCCACTTATTGCCCTTTCTGTTTCAGGTTGCAAGTAAGAGAGCAAATTCTGGTACTAGAAAAATTACACCATGCTATTTACAAGTGATTTTTTATTTTCCAAGATGAACACTTACATTAACTGCTTAGGGAAAAGTAATTACTTGTGATTATATTACAGGGGTACAGCAGACAAGAATTTGAGATGGAATTTACTTTTTGGTTGAGGAGGACAAGAAGTAGGAATTCCACTCTCCTACCACGCTTCTTCCTCTGGCAGACTTGGCCAAAAAAAGACCAAAAAAAAAAAAAAAATCTCATGAAATACTTAAGTTTCAAGAACAAAAATCAAGAGTTGCACTTGGGGACTATATATCTAGCATTTGGAGAATATGCATTTTGCTGAAAGCTTCAATCCAGTCTAATCTATGGCATAGTAAAAGAGAAAAAATAATTCTAACTGATGAGGTGCTAAGGCTTAACATGTCAAAGAATGAAGCAATCTTCAACTGCTGTACTGGTTCAGGGCTGTAGAATAGATTTCAGTCCTCCTGAAAATAAGAATTTCTACCCTGCTCAGGGGAATGTTTAGATGCTGCTGAACTTCCAACTGTCATTGAAGATGCGCATTAGTCCTTTTAAAATACTTTTGATAAACAGCTTTTGCTTACATGGCTGCGTATGCTAAAAGGGGGTGGGGGGTGGGGGGAGAGGGGAGGAAGCAACCAGAGAATAAGAGATTATTAGCTGAGTAATTATAAGACAAAAAAAACCCACCCCCAAAGCAATAGACAAGAACACAGGAAAATTTAGGAGAGTACAGCTGTAATGACATTTATTAAATGGCATGCTACAACAACTAGAGTTAAGAAAAGAGTTAGGTATAGATACCAAGCAATCAGCAAATACACTAAACTAAACAGCTTTAAAAATAATCTAATTAACCATGCACTACACAGTCAGAAAATAGGTTTCTTTAATATTACATCTTCTTTTCAGTTCTAAGTCATATCAACAATTGTGGAATGCTTTTTATGCAATGACACAAAGATGCTTTACAGATGAAAGGTGTTGCTTATCAAAGTATACATTTTATTTTTTTTTAAATATAAAACATTTTACACTTCCATTTGTTCCCTAGAACACTTTTGCCAGCTTTGAAAAAAACCCACAAAATGTGATGTTACAAATATTTACAGCATTTTCTTGGGTTAGATGAACATTTTTATAAACTGAAAGGGAACATCTATGAAGAGATCATGTAAAATGAGGGAATCTCAGCAATTTTTAGCAATGTTGTGTGTCTCCTGAATACAGCACTAAAAGTAGTCCATTAACCTTTGGCTTATCTCACACCATTTGGTTCACATTATGATCTCATTTTTCACTGGGTTTCACCCACCAACAATGATCTCAGGTAAAGGTCACTTTGCAGTGGGTTTTTCCCATCAGAAAGGAGCATGAGAGAAAACACAGGTTTTCCACAAGATGTCTCAGTAAAAACAGAACTGTCAGTCTTTGGTAAGAGAATTAGGTGATGTCCTGAAGCAAGTATCTGCTTGGCTAGCGACCTTGTCTTGTGCTGCTGCAGTTCTAGGGTGAACCTTTGCAGAAAGTGGATAGCATATTCCAAAAGAATTGGAAAGCGCTTAAAATGAAGTAAGTACATAGGTGGTGTCTTCCCACTCATAAACAATGTGCAGTTTCCAAGAACTGAAAAACTGCTTACAGTGACAACATTAGTTTGCCAAGGTAAAATCGTTCTTCATCTATGTAACCATTTAATTTCTTTGGGACTGCTTCAGGCACAACGTTATTACTATTCGAAGTTAGAAATAGGTGGGTTATGCTTGGATTCCTGCATATTGTGGTACGAGAGATAAAACTGCAATGGTAAAGGCAGCTGAAACAGCTGTAATTCACTTCTTGTATAGTCAGTAGACAACATTCATCTTTTACAATATAAATATACAACTTATAGGGGAAAAAGGTATGTATTGGACTTAAGACAGCAATAGATATGAAAAAACTCTACATCTAAAACTACTGAAGGCACATAATCTTTAGTCCAATTTTGTGTGTCATTGCCCCTGTGTCATTGCCCCGACTACCCGCAATAAACCCCTGAAGTTAAATACCTCTGAAATCCTCCATTCTTTCTTGAAATAATTCACAATCCCTAACTGTTCAGATTTGCTTTGAAAAGAGCAGGCAAACCACCTTGCGTATAGCAAGCAAAACTTCAGAAGGCAGAAGATAAATATAAAAAGGTAGTTCTGCTGTAGTTAACAACATACAGGGCAAAAGGTAAACAATTCATTTGGTAAGCAAGTTGACCTCTCATTTGAAAAACAGCAGTATGAGCTAACGGTATACAATGACAAGAAGGAGGTCCATATCCCTTACAAGAAAAAAACTCATCACTTTCCTACTGATGTGAATCAGAGGCAAGATACTTGATCACACAAACTACACCGGCAGTATTATCGGAGAGGTGAACAGTCTTCTCAGCATGCAAACAGGTTTGCCATCTCTAATCATAAAGTGTCACATATAGGCAAATCTCCTCAGATATGTGGAATATCTTGGGCATAAAATCAGTGCACAAAAAATACGTGTAGCTGATGGGACCAGCAGATAAGGCAAACCAACTCAAATTATAAATCAAAGTTTCAGAAATTCTTCTGATGTTCAAAGACCTTTGAAGAAATTCAAAGGAGCAAAAGTTCTAACATTATGCAGCAAATCACAGGTAATTTGAAAAGGCCCTAAGCTGGTCCTAGGTTGTTAAAAAAGCTACACTACACTTTGAATTTAGGGTGAATTCACCAAAAAATACAGAGCTAGAGGTAACCCAGAGCTGATTTGTGGACTTGATACACACATAGGCAGAGAACTCTGCCCTCAACCATTCCAGTAACTGTAGTCAGGGTATAACCACTAGTGGCTTAGAGTACAAGTTCCAGGTTACACTATGATTCACAAATAATTTAAAACAGAAATTGAGAACTTACATTAAAGAAATTATGAACCTGTCTTTTAACAACTTAAGGCCACTGTATAAAGAAAATGGAGCCAGACTCTTCTTGGAAGTTGCAGTTAGAGGACAAAAGGCAATAGTCATAGGATGCAGTATGTTTAAAGCCTAATAGATATTAGATAAAAAATGGGGCAGTCAAATGAGGGCAGTCCGGCACTGGAACAGCGAGGAGAATACAGAATTTGTAAAATCTTAATTCTTGGAAATACTGAAAACTTAACCGGACAATTCTCTGAGCGACTGCTCAAAGTTGGCTCTAATCCAACTTTCACTCAGGATTGAGGCCTCCAGAGGTTCCTTTCCAACCTACGTTGCTGTCAGAATCTGTAGAATAATCCCATTCTTTCCCAAATCTTGTTTTTGTCTTTACAGGTATCACTGCTCATATATGCTTCAGAGAACCAAGAAATGAGATGCAACTATGCTTTAACAACCAGGTACTAAAGAGAGTCAAACACAAAGTCTAAGAACTACCCCTTTTGTCTTGATCCTTCACTGACAATGCATTATGATAAAAAAGGGGTTATCGGTTTGGTTTTAATTATTTAAGGCAGACTACTGATTGAGATAAAGTAGTCTTAACTAGTGCCTTCGTTCTGCAAAGCAAATACTAAAATGCACGGTTAGTTTTGAAGCTTGTCTGTACTTCGTGTAAAAGCAAATCTCCCTAAGACACGTGATAAATGTGTCACAAACCCAAAAAGCAACCATATTTTTTTTATTTTTAAAACACTCAGATTTGTCTTAAACTAAAAAAAAAAACCCAGAAATGTCTTGTACTTAAACTATACGTGTCTACATTTCAAACAACATGGAATTTGGAGCTGACATTAGCTACATTCTAACACTAAGTTAAAACAAAGAAATTAATCTGTTCTGTTTTTGAGAGAAAGTCAGAGGCCCTCATCCCCTTATGCTTGATTAAGCTTTCCCATCTTCTGCTGTCAATTAATTAAAATGCGTGATTTACATGTTTGTATACACATATCATCAGTATCCCTCTACCACTCCTGATATTGCACATCAGTATTAGCTCTCAAATTTAAGGTTCCTTTTTTCCTGCTTTAGAGTTACATTCAGATCTAACACGATTCCTCTCCGCTGTAGCTGTAATTCTTGGGAAAAGTGACAAACTATATTTTATGGATAATGGTGTAGTATTATCAAAGCAATTTAAGTGCAATAAACAAGGAACATACCCAGTCCAGCAAGATTCTCTAACCGGTATCAGTGTGACTGCTAACAAGGTAAAACATAGACATGAATTAAAATCAAGTACCCTGGTGAAAAATAGTCTATGCAAATGAACAAGCCTTCTTACAACTGCACTTGGCTAAAATCATAAATGTGTTACTTTGTATCACGCTCTGGCACCCCAGAATTATTTATTTTCTTTTTTTTTTTTTCTTTTTTTCTGGGGGGTGTTTCAAAGTTACAAAACTGAAAAACTGAATTAGCTATTTCTGAAAGAGGAAAATTGAAAGACTACCTCAAATTCCAATGATAACATTCTGTGTTATTCCTAAGCCAATTTAAATTTTCAGTAAATACTATATTCTGAATATTTACTTATTTGTGTTGTACAGCACGTATTATCACTACATATGTATTTAGTCAGCATTTTATCTACTGTCAAATAGCACAATTTGTTGCAGTCTGGCACCATCTTTACTATGATTGGCTGCTGCAATTAATTGACAAACATTAAAAAAAGGCAAGCTACTGCCTTGCAGATTTGAGAAATAATTCAGAGAGAAAATTTGAAAATGATTATTATAGAATACTTAGGTCATGTAAGAAACATGCTTTTTCTTTGGGAAAGATAGAAAGTTATACGATTTGTACAAATTAATGAAAAAAACCAAAGTGGCTAAACATTTCAGCAGTACTTAGAAGTAAATAAATGTTATGTTTGAGAGGAATACCTCTTTAAAAGGTGGTTAAGTAAACAGAAGAAAGAAAAATTTTTATAATGAAATTTAATTTTTTGAGATACAACCAGAAGTCACAGAAGTTTATACGTATTTTAAACACCAAAACTAATTATCTCAGTATATTCTCCAAAGAGAAATATACATTCACTATCAAATATTTTTTCATACTTACAAGGGAAAGAATGACAGCTCTTTATTACTTGAAGATTAATACTGGGAGAAAAATGCAGCAACCCAGATGTCTCTTAAACAGTGAGATGAAGTCCAGAAACTGGACTGAAATTGCTGTTTGGTCTCTCTATACAGGCTTTTTTTTAGTGCATTTTTTTCAGCCAAGTACTGGCGTCACATAACTGCAAACAGGTAAATTTGAAGAATCCCCACATAATTACACAGGACGTTAAACTCATTCTCACTTCAACTCATTAAAGTCATTCTCACTTCTATCCAATCTCTATACTAAAGCACAAAAGACTGGAATTCAGAGTATTACTGATTCTGGGGGGGGGGGGGATAATATTTTGAAGTATCAAGAAAAACATTTCTAAAAAGATCACAAAGAGAATTTTCAGAAAGCCCACAATAAATTTTTCAATATACTTCAGAGAAAACTCTAAGTTACTATATCATAAGCTCATAGTAAGGCACATAATAAGGAATTAAGTAAATTCATATTTAAGTATTAGACATTATAGTGGTACAAAAACTCTTGAGGTTTCATTCTTCTGCTCCAAAGATGACCTTAACAAAAATAACTTCTTAAAAGGTTGTCAAACCATCAAAGACCTGAATATTATCAGTAAGATTGTAAACATTTTATTCTTTAAAGAAATGTAAAAGAATTCATTGAAATCCGGACTATTTTCTCATTTTCTCTAAAGTACTATCATACATCACTTCATAGTAAAAGCCTTGCCAGGGTTAAGTCAAACTATGTGTCTGATACCACATATTGAAGAAACTTGTCAAATATCTTTTACTCTACAGTGAGAAGGCACTGCCTTTTCTCTAATAATTTAACCCGTATCAACAGCACAGTTTGCTTTTAAAAGAAGTTATTTGTAAAGATTTGCTAAAGTATGAGCACATACACTGGCAACATAAATACTATTTAGAGGACACTCACAGTCAATGCTTGGTTTTCTTCTAGAAACCCAAGCATTATTTCACATTCAAATTAGTGTTTAATCTGTGTAGTGTAGGTTTACCATTTTGTTAGAAATACTTTTTGTTTGGTATGTTGTAAAAGTTCTCTGAAATGTTTTGTAAGGCTGATTTTAAACAAAAGCTAAAGGGATGTTCTCAAAATATAATTTTAGGTAGGAAACTTGGGGATAAATATTGTTGCTAAAGCAATTTCATAGAGGAATCTTTCTATGAATGAATATTAAACTTTGATCAAATACTGGCAGCTAAAATCAGAGAAGATAATCACCTAATTCTTCGTGTATGACTGAGCTTTTTCTTTAAAGAGACAGAGCTGGTCACAGCTGTTCCAGTCTCTATTTGAAGATTTTATTTAATATGTGATGCAGTCTTAAAAGGAAAGTTCACAGAAGTCAGATTGTATATTTTGCGAAGGAAACTCGGAGGTGATGCTTTTCTCCAAGGTCACGATTGTGAAGCGCAATGAGAGCATGAAATGCTTCTTCCACAGAGCCCAGTTGGATAAGAGCCATTTTGCCATCTTTCCTGAAGTACGATAAAAAACACTATTAATCCTAAACAAATTTTCATTGCACTAACGAACATAGGAAAGTGGAGCAAGTATTTTTTCAGCCACATCACACACTCTGAACACACTTGTACAGTGAAAGAATCAGAACTACTTATGCACCTGCTATAAGGAGATACAGAAATTTTGCAGATCAATGGCCTACAGCCATGCCATTCTTCCATTACACCACGCTTCAAAAAACAGGGTCAAAATAAGGCTTGAAGACCTCTAAGAAACACTTCTAATGTCTATATATGTGAGATTATTTTAGCTGGTATGATCATGCTAAAATAACGCTGCCAAGCAACTTTAACGAATGTTAGAGCAGGTTCATTGTCTACTTTAATATGACATTTCACATATTCACAGCCAGTACTTCTTTTTAAAGAAACGAGTATTTACTTTACTTAAACTTATTGTGCTTTGAACACATGTGGAATTCATCAAAAGGCTGAATATTTTTCGTAGTTATGCTAACATAGTTTACCATTAAAAATTTTAAGATTTGAATTATCGTAAAAATTGCCATAGCTGTACAGCTTTTGCCTATAGATTTAAACACGTGGAATTTTGCCTATACTTTTATTTATATTTATTCATTATTTTA